>NC_056522.1:191216915-191218418 GCF_019175285.1 Sceloporus undulatus
ATCCCATTCACTCCCATGCCAGCATTCTCTGAAGATGCCAGCCACAGATGTTGGCTAAATGTCCAGAATAAACTCTTCTAGAACATGGCCACGTAGCCCAAAAACACCACCGAAAACTATCATCTAAATGTTTAAATGCTGTATCCAATTTTGGTTTTAATCTAAATTTCTTATCAATTATCCATATATACAGCATAGCTACTAAATATTTCTCTTCATAATCCAGTTTCTGTACATCCAGTTTCAATTTTTTTTAAAAAATGATATTGGGTTGGTGTATCTTTAACTAATTTCCTGTCCAATTACAGTGTTTGCTCAGTATGAAACCATGTATTTTCATTCCTTTACCTTTTTGAAATATTTGATTTTTATCAATGAGTTTGCCTTCTATTAATACATCTTTTACTGTGAGTAAACCACACACAATCCAATAATATGAAATTTTAAACTGCTTTTTATCATTACACATACTAGAGCAATGAACAAAATTAATTTAAATAATAACATTTAGATCCAGTATGGCTTCAGTGTTGAATGGAGCTAAGCATACACTATGAAAGGTTAATGAGAGTAACAGTAATGGTAAAAGCATTTCCCAATTTCCACTCTATTAGATCCTCCTTCATTGTTTTGGTTCATGTATTGTAAAATTAGGTATGTTTTAGATAAGCAGTCTGTTGCCATCATCTGGCTATGCTTCAAATACAGTCCTTTCCCCTAAATCAGTTTTAAGAAAATATTGTGCCAAATGTGAAATGTCATTACAGCTCCCTTGTGATTAATATATTATTGACAGCAGCAATTTACGGAGTTGTCTCCTAGGAATGAAACTGCTGAGTAAATCCTGCTGTTTATTAATGTGCTCACAATGCATCAAGTATTTTTCTGCAGAGAAGTGAAAGGAGGTAGCAGAGGGAGTTTTCTCTTTCTTGTTTTGGTACATGAATTTACTTCTAGATTCAGATAGCCATTAAGGTAGGAATGTAATCACTTGTCTTGATTTATCAACCCTCAAATTAGATGTAATCTGCTAAGTTTTAAGCTCTGGTCTTGGTCACTCTTGATATAAAGTAGCTGGGATGAAAAATAGTTTAGTTTGTGGATCAGTAATGGAACTGTATTGCCAAAACTGTGCCATTTTAACTAAATACTAAATATCCATCAGTACTGGCCAACCAAAATACACAATATACTTGTTGCAAGCTTTCAAAGCTCCATGGACTTCTTCATCAGGCAAGATGTTACAAACCAAACAGGAGAAAAAAAGACCAATTGCAGATGTTAGTCAGCCTGCATGTAGTTTCAGTTCTTAGGCCTGTTACAGACAGCCAAAATAAAGCTGCTTCGAGTCACAGTGGAGGTATGGTGTTTCAATGATGCATGTGTCCTAAAAGTCCAGAAGTCGCACCAAAGCCACACTCCAGCCCTAAGGACTGTAGCACGGTTTTGGTGTGGCTTCTGGACTCTTAGGACGCATGCATCATTGAAACACCATACCTCCAC
>NC_056522.1:191218518-191292183 GCF_019175285.1 Sceloporus undulatus
AAAAGTCCAGAAGTCGCACCAAAGCCACACTCCAGCCCTAAGGACTGTAGCACGGTTTTGGTGTGGCTTCTGGACTCTTAGGACGCATGCATCATTGAAACACCATACCTCCACTGTGACTCGAAGCAGCTTTATTTTGGCTGTCTGTAACAGGCCTTAGTAAAGATGTTATGATGGGAAGGATATCTTTTGCAGGCAGGCTTCTCCTCCTTCTGGCCATGCAGCAATAGGGAGATTTTCAAAGTCCAGGAAATTTAAAATCCATTTGCGTCTCAACAGGGATCCTTTTGCAATCCAATATGTCTCCATTCCAGTGAGGCCACAGGCCTCTTTGTAGGCAGAGAACAACAGAGGTGTTCCTGTTGAGATGCAAATAGACTTTAAATTTCCTGAAAGTAGAAAATCTTCCTATTGCTGTATGGCCAGAAGGAGGAAGAGCCTGCCTGCAAAATATACTAAGGACTGAAACAACATGCAGGCATCTGACCAACATCTCCAATTGTGTTTTTCCCCCTTCTGTTTAGTTTGTAACATTTTGCCTGATGAAGAAGCCCATGGAGCTTTGAAAGCTTGCAACAAGTATATTGTGCATTTTGGTTGGCCAATAAAGGTATCACTGATGGATTTTTGCTTGTTAAATGGCCAAGACAGCTATCCCTGAATATTTTAAATACTAAATAGTTAGTTATATCTGTATTTGTACACATACTGTTTAACTTCAGGACTGGGCAATTGTCAGGGGTTGGGGGTTGGATTGATTTGACATGGGGCCTTGCAGGCCTTCCCCCCTGCTATATCAAACACCTTCAGTATCAGACACTACTTAGGTTGGGCTGGGAGACAATAGAAAAAGGAGGGATGGGGATGATTAGCTCCCTCCACCTTCATTCCTATTTTGATAATCAGATCAGACACGCATATGTATTTCTTGTATAGCATACACAAATTTATTATCAAGAGCCAATGGAAAATTTTGTTTTGGTCACTTTTATATGTCACAATAATGGCTTCCAGTTCAAGTGGAATATGATGTTCTATTATCTGTTGTTTTCTTTTTGGTATTTCTTTACATTTTTGCTTCAGGTGTGAATTTTTTTTCATATTGATAATGCAGGAAGCTGAGCCTTCATTTTCTTGAGGGAAATGATAAAAAAAAACAGAAGTGTGAGTGAGATGACACTGCCTGAGCTTTTACCCAGGTATCCATGTAACCATGATTTGGGTACTGTGATACTGTGAATTACCTCCAGCTCACACAGTTCTCCTTGGCTGTATGTGAATTGTGGAAATAATGCAGTTTGACACCACTTTAACTGCCATGGCTCAATCCTATGGATTTCTGGGATTTTTAGTTTTGTCAGATACTTAGCCTTCTTTGTCAGAGCGCTCTGGTACCACAACAAACCACAATTCCCAGAATTCCTTAGCATTGAGCCATGACAGTTAAAGTGGTGTGAAACTACATTATTTCTGTAGTGAATATGCAGTCCTTAGCTCCACTTCTGCTTTGTGAGCAAGAGACGAGAACTTCTACTTCTCCTTTAGAACTGTAGTTGCACATTAAATACAAACTCAGGGAATTAGATTTACTTCAATGTGATCTCAGTTTGTTAAGCAAGCTATAATCACATAATGGAGAGCTACATTTTCTTCTAAGCTGAAAGCAAAGGATTTCTCTTTCCTACTCATGTGAACAACAGATTAGAACCACAGAATAATAGAATCATAGAATCACAGAGTTGGAAGAGACTCCAAGGACCATCCAGTCCAACCCCCTGCCATGCAGAAACTCAAAATCAATGCACCCCCTGGGACAAATGGCCATCCAGCCTCTGTTTAAAGACCTCCAAAGGAGAGTCCACCACATTCCTAGAAAGCATGTTCTACTGTCAAACACCTCTTACTGCCAGGCAGTTCTTTCTAATGTTGAGAGGGAACGTCTCAACATCCCTAAGACATTGGAAATCATAGAAGAATATGGAAGATGGGCCGGCTTAAAAATTAACAAAACAAAATCCTCGATACTAATACTTAACATGACAGAGAAAGAGAAAAAACAGCTTCAAGAAAAGACAGAAATACAAATACAAAAGACAGTGAAATACCTTGGGATATTTTTAACAGAAAAGAATGTAGAGCTTTTTGACAATAACTATAGGAAAATTTGGAATGTATGTATGTAAAAGTTTATTCGGTCATTGACCAGCAAATACAATAACAATCAAGTCACAAAAACCATTATTAAGCTCTAATTGTAAAAACGTTTAGATTGTACTACAACTATAAATAACAAAAGAGATAAAAGGATAAAATGTAATTATTATACATAAAATACAATCACAGAGGACAAAACATGAATCATGTAACACAGTCCGCATCTGACTCTGGTATCTTCCCAGTTCTCTATCAATATCGATCTCAGTTGATATTTCAATTTCATCTCTTCATTAGAGGGCGTGTTTTACATACAATGTAACAGAATTTTGCTACTTTGTATACAGTGCTAGGTATCTGACAGTTCAAAAGGTTACAAACAAGTGAGGTATCTGTACATCTTGAGAATTTTTCCAGAAGAGGGGTAATCAGTTGAAGTCGGGTGTCTTTATAGAATTGACAGTATAAGAATATATGTTCAAGGGTTTCAATATCTCCTTCGTTGCAGGGACAAAATTTGGAATGATATTAAGACAAAATTAATAAAATGGTCTAATCTACAAATTTCATTAATGGGGAGGATAGCTATTATAAAGATGAATATTCTACCAAAGATCATGTACTACTTCCAAAACTTGCCTATTATATACAAAGATGCCATTTTTAATTTGTGGAAAAAAGATATATTAAAATTCATCTGGGCAGGCAGAAAACCAATGATCAAGTGGAAGACTCTAACTGACATCAAAGAGAGGGGTGGCCTAGCATTACTGGATTTTAGGATTTATTGTTATGCAAACTGTTTGGAATGGATAAAAGATTGGATCAACTATGGCCTGTTACAGACGGGCACCCTAGGACGGACTCAGTCCGTGCTAGGGTTAGAAAGGGGCGTCTCTTCCAGACGCCCCTAACCCTAGCACGGACTGAGTCCATACGAAATGGCGGCGGCTGTTCCACACGGCCGCTGCCATCTTGACATAGCAGACGCACTGCGTCCGCACATCACGCCCCAGAAATGACGCCGCGAGTGCGCGCTTCGGCACTTGCGGCATCTCTTCCAGGGCACAGGAAGGAGCGCAATTTTCGTGCTCCTTCTTTGCAGTGTCCGGGAACTGAGCCGTTTGGCTGCTGCGGTTCCCGGACGCAGCAACCAACAGCGGCATGAGACTGCCCCTTCTGGGTGGTCTGTAACACGCCTTGGAAAACAAAAAAAAACCAAACCTATTAAATCTGGAGGGATATAACATAAGATTTGGGTGGCACACATACCTATGGTATAGCAAATTAGATCAAAACAGGGATTTCAAGGAACATATCATAAGAAAGTCTTTGCTGAGAATATGGATAAAATATAAAAATAAGGTATATAGACATATTCCAGGTTGGGTGTCACCTCAAGAGGCTTTTTTGAAGAGTGGGAAATCGGAAGGGAAAGATTGGTTGAGCTATAACAACTTGCTGAAAAAAGAAGGGGAGAATTTAACCATGAAAAGCAAAGAAGAACTGGAGAGTGAAGACATAAGATTAAATTGGGAAACGCACTGGGTGACCTTGGACAAGTCATACTCTCTCAGCCTCAGAGGATGGCAGTGGCAAACACCCTCTGAAGAAACGTGCCAAGAAAAGCTCATGATAGGTTTGCCTTAGGATCATCATAAATCAGAAATGACATTAAGAGAACAACAGCAACAACAGTGTTCTCACATAATCCTGCAACAGTGAAAGTATGAACCTGTCTTCAGCTTTGTATACATAGAGCTGCAGTAAAATAAACTGGTACTCAGGCCTGAGATAGATGGGTGGGACCCGGCGTGCCGGTGCCGATTCTAGAGTTCGGAAGCATGCACCAACCGCATACTCACAAACCTAGTCCATATGGATGTCACCATCATGGCAGCCTCCCATTCCTATGGGGGAATATAATGCATCCGTACGTTGGAGCACTGCGCTTGTGTCATTTAGCAGGTTCTTTTAGTGAGTTATTTTTGGTGAGGGGGGAGCCTGCATGGTTTGGCTGCTGCGGGCTCCCTGGGGAGCAAAAACAGGCAGCTCCAGCCCGCCTTTTTGGGGTGGTCTGTCGAGCCCCCCAGTTATTTCTAAACTGCCTATTTTGGGCCCTGATCAGTCACCATCTATCTTTTACAAGGTTAGTGCATTTCTGGTGGGGGGGAGATTAAGGAGTATCTGAATACTTAGTAGTGTAGAATATTTTACTTAGTTGTAAAAGCTCACTATAGAGACTTATTTGAAATCCCCATTTTGATATGCTTTCAGATGATGCCCCATGTTCTCTTATGGAATGTTTGTTTGAAATATTTTGCTTTTGTACACTTTTACTATAACTAATAAGAGTGGAAATAGTCCTTCAGATATTCTGTTCACACATTGTTTAGGACTTTAGATGTCAAAATCTGCACTTTATTTTATTTCTAAAAAATCATCCCATCTTTTGGCCCTCAAAAAGACTGAATGCAATGTTGAAATGTTCTCCAAAATAAATGGATAACTATATATCTCACTGAGCATAGGGTCAATATGCTTATATGTCATTAGCTATTTTCTTTATTCTAAGCAAAACATTTCTGTTTTGAGAATGAACACACCTACAACTTGTGGTATACCAAGTGGAGCTGTTGTTACTAACTGTTTAGACTTGCTAGTTTTTTTATCATTATATGGTGTTGCATCATCATGGACATCTGGCAAGATAAACCCAGTACTGCTTTTTTGAGTGTTGTTAGAAAGTTCAAATTATATATATATATATATATATATATATATATATATATATATATATATGCATGCAGTGAAAGCTTTCAAATAGGAGCTCAAGAAAGGCATTGCAGTGGGGAGGTTAAAATTACCTTCTTGAGAATTGGTGGAACTCCCACATTGCATATTAGAGCTGATGTGGGTGTTTTGTAACAGGAAATCATTTCATTTTTTTCTACAAAAACACAGATTTATTGAGTTCTCAGTGCAAGGGAAAGGAGGCTATATCTTTCTCCTTTGTTGTTTTCCTAATAAGAATAATCTCTCCCCAAAGTGGCAACATGTCCTAATAGCAAAGACAGAGTCCTAGGATTGTGGATTCTATCCCAGCTATTTTTGAGAGTTTCCATTCAGAACTCTTACATCACATCAGGTGATAATCTGTTGAACCACTTGGCTCTTAACTTCTGTACTCTGTTATTCCCTGTAATTTAGCTTCTGCAATTAGGAAGACTGTAAAGGAAATGAGGTACCTCATTTTACTTTATAAGACTTGGATCATAAGAGAAACAAAATAATATTTCAGTGTTACTCTAGGACAATTAGAGTTATAATTTAACTCATTACAGTCAAGCCTTCATAAACATTAAAATATTTTTATGTGTTGTATTATAAAATATATTTTGTTGAAAAGATAATAGAACAATAATTGAATTGTTCATCTAATTCTTCTTCCAACATCCCTTATGTTTTAAGGCCAAAACTTTCTTAGTTCTTAGGTTCTCTAAATAGCTCCCACCTTCTTATTTTAGAGAATGTACCATAGCATTTGAATAAAATTTTAATGTATGCTGTGTGTTTTAGGTGAGCTGATATTTTTATTATTAAAAAAGCTTAAACTCTGGAAGAATGAAAATTAATTTTAAAAATAGATAAAAACAAAGTAGCAGTAAGACAACAGTGCTTTTCATGAAGCTATTATACATTATACAGTCTGACTTGAGCAAGTGTATTTGTGCTAGGTGATAAATAGGTTCTGGCATCTGATGTCTGTTTCCAGACATATTTTAAAGTATTCCTACACTGGTTGTCATATCTACTGTATATGTTAGTTTAGGCTGGTGCACTTTAAATAGCATCAGTGTCAATATTATCTTCCTTCACAACTCAGAATAGTATTGTGATTTCTCTCCCTGTGTGGACTAACAGCACATTTCTATAAATTATATTAATTTAACTTATTTGCCTCACTATTGTTCCACAGCAAGTAGCACAAATGATCCCACATTCTTGGCTGTGTGGTCTTTCTTGCAGTTAGAAGCAGAACAGACACATCTGAAAAACATTATTTGGATTATGCATACTGGAGCATCTAATCTTACCTTTAGGATCTGGTTCCTAGTCACAATTCTTCTCAACCTTTGTATTTCCCAATTTGAAACTGCTTCTAGTTATACTCTTAGTAAGAGGATTCTTTTCATAATATCCAGTATAAAGTAAAGTGACAAGTGGTTATAAGCTGGAGACATAAGTCTTTTCCACACAAGACGTAATGAAAGTAATGACATCTAGGCCTGGGACATATGGTCCTGAAGCGGCATGCCGCTGCCGATTCTAGGGTTAGGGACAGCATACCAATCACACGGTCCCTAACCTTAGCATGGCATGGCGGCAGCCTAATGACGGTGTCCCGTCCACAAGGAGTCCACCATCTTGACGTAAGCGATGCACAGCATATAGATGTTCCTGTGTGTCGCTTATGTCATGAGTGCGCCATTGGCCTGGCGATCCAAAACCCAGTTTTTCCAGGTTCTTTGTGGGGCAGAGGGACACCAGGCAGTTTGGCTGCTGCAACGTCCCTCTGGAGCGAAACAGGCCCCCGCCAGCCAGCCCTTTTGGAGTCGTCTGTCCTGGGTCCTTGTGATACGAAATGAAAGATAAAGTAAGATGAAGGGCCGGAGCACACTGGCATAAAAGAGCGTCCTGAGTCCGCTTCGGTTGGAAGTGGATCGGATCCCCACTGACTGCATGGCCCACTCCCAAGGTGGGCTGTGCACACAGGAGTGACCAAACACCACCAGGATTTGGTTTATCTCAGCTCCTTTTTGCTCCAGTCTTAAGGACTGGAGCATGAGTTCTGGCCTCTTTGGAGGTGTGCTTTGTCTAAACACATTTCTAAAGCGGACGGAAGCTGCTTCATTTTGACCATCTGTTTGACCCCAGTTTTGAGATTTCCCAGTAGTGTGTGAGATGTTTTTAATTTTAAAAATAACAGTTGTAGTATGTTTTATTGCATAGTTACATACTCTTTCTGTCTCTTTCTCTGCTTCCAGAGTATGATATCATCCATTGTAAATAGCACATACTATGCTAACGTGTCAACAACCAAGTGCCAGGAATTTGGGAGATGGTATAAAAAGTACAAGAAGATTAAAGGTAAACTGATTTTAATTATTATTCAATGCCAAGCCTATGAACAGATCTTGAATACTGGAAAGTAATTGTTCTAAAATGATCGAGTGATGCTTTGCAAAAGGTGATTTATGCGTGCAATATCAACAATATTTTTCCAGATGCAAAGGTTTTCTTTGGTTTAAACAGTCATGATATGAGTTTGAACCATTTTATAAATGTTGTGTCTCAAGGTAAAGAAAATAATATTTTAAAGTGCTGTTTAATTATATGCACTTAGCTTAAAAAAGAATCAAAGGAACCACAGAGATTCAAGGACATCTCATGATCACTCTTACTTGTTGCAAGAGAAAAAGAAATGGTTTTCCTTTTCCATTGGGCCATGGTGTAAGAGTGCCTTCAAACATGCTAGAAAGGCCTTCCCATGCTGTTCTGAGCTGACATTACTACCCCAAGTATTTTTTTTTCATATTATTGAATTCCAATTCCTTTCCCCCTTAGCATTTTGTTTTTAATGATTTCTTTTTTTTCCTGTTTAATTAAAAGTTAGTATGAGTACAGTTAAATTATTGAATGCAGTAAAAGCAGAATGAGACCTTGATTTCAACTGAGAGGTCAAGGATCTAAACCCAGAGAATTTTCTGGATAACAGTGTATATACAGTAAAAGAGATACAGTATTACCTGTTTATAGCTGCTGGGAAGGCTATGTGTGTATGTGTGCATGCTCATGCATACTTAAGGAGAAAGGAAAGGTTAAGGTATATGTGAAATAAACACAAGCTGCTCTAAAATGGTTCAAGTGGTGCTGATTTATCTGTTCAACAAGTAGAAGGGAAAACAATAAAAAACATACAGGTATATAGCTGTGCATGAAAAAATAAACAGATATACAACTTCATTATCTTCTTACAAAATCATCTCAAAGGGATACACTGGTATTTTTAATTTCACATCTTCTCAATTTTCTTATGATTTCCAGTTCCACTTCATAACTTAATGTTTATAAATGAAAATTTATTTCATATGTGAGATCAGTGATTGTTTGTAAACTTCAATCTCAATGCATTCCTTAAGTTTTTTTAAAAAAGGGATTTGAAGATTTTGAATCTGGTCAGCCTGACTATCAAGCATTCAGAGTCATTTCATTTGACACTGCCATTGATGTCATAAGGACTAATGCTTGTATCTAAAACTTGGATATAAAAGCAAAAGAGCAGTTCTGATTTTTTCTTGCATACAGAAAGTAGAGGGTTTCAAAATTATTTTTTGCACATTCCAGTTTAACATAATCTGCTGTGTGAAATGTGTTTCTTATTTATTCGCTAATGTCTCTTTTAATAAAGCAGTGGGAACTAACTGGTTCCTTCTTAATCAAAACCATGATTTCCTAAACATAAGCTATGTGATTCTGTTACAAGTTGCCACATATAGATCTCTTTGGTCAGCCTTTTCTCCTCCCACTCTATCGAAATAAACAAACAGTAAAATAATTATACATAGTGAAAGATCAAAGTAAATATGACTAATGCACAGCAAAAATTTTAAAAACTTTCTGGAACAAGGAAAGCATTAGGTTGCAGAACATATACTTAACATTTAAACAAATATAAGAAACTGAACAATCAATAATTTGATATCATTAGCAACAGATGTAAAAGCTATTTGCAAGGAGATCTTGAAATAAACATGTTCAGTGTATAGTTTGTGGAATTCATTCCAAATGCAGCAGAATTATTTAGGCTTGAAGTATTTTAAAGTTTTCACTTAGGACACAACAGTCTTTGTCTCTATGTGAGTTGCATTTGCTTTTTGGAAGTTGATTAGCAGTCTGTGCATATTCTAACAGATGTTTGGGTGCAGTTGCAAATTAAAATCAATATGTGAGAATTCCCTTGCAAGACTGGCTGCAGCAGTAACCTCCTTCCCTTGTAATTTTCTCCTAATAGTGCCTTATCTTAGTTTTTGTATTGCAAGCTTGCTAGAAAAAACGATTTTTGTCTTATTTGCTGTACATAGCAATTTTGGGCAGTGCGTACTGCCACTACTATTGATACTACTGCTCTACTAACATGGTTGCCAATTATAGGAAGTGTACAATTCCTTTGTTCTGTTACACTGGCTACTAGTCTGTTTCCAGACACAAATCAAAGTGCTGGTATGACCAATAAAGCCCCATATGTTTCAGCTTCAGTTTATGTGATGGATTGGAGCCAGCATGTTGGGGTGGTTTGACTGTTGGATTATGACTCTTGAGGCCAGGGTTCAAATCCTGGCTTGGCCATGAAACCCATTAGGTGAGCTTGGGCAAGTCACATTCTCTCAGCCTCAGAGGATGGCTATGGAACCCCCCCCCCCCTCTGAAGAAACTTGCCAAGAAATTCCCCTGATAGTTTCGCTGTAGAGTTGCCATAAGCTGGAAATGACTTGAAGGCACACAGCAACATCTGGTGAGAACATAGGAGAGGAGTGTGGCTTTGGTGTGCTTCCAGGCTCTTAGGACACATGCATCATTTAAACAGCATACCTCAAAAGTGACCTGAAGCAGCTTTATTTTGGCCTGTCTGTACAGCGCCTTAAATGTTAAAAATTGAACAGTTTAATGGATGGGTTAGTGAACAACTAAAAAATCTCATTTTGTAGCAGTCTAAAATACAACTGCTAAAAGAAACAATATTGCCCTCCCACCTTCTATCTTGAGCCCCCCAGCACTTACTGGTTTTAGGGCTGTTTGGTTTTCTTTGACTTTTCAATAGGCATTTGTAACTGTTTAAATAGATTGCATGATTCTGAAAAATTTTTCTCTGAAATAGAGAGGGGAATTTTCCAGAATGCTTTAGCATCATTTTTTGCTGTATCGAAATAGCATAGCTAATTAACTTGAAGAATGACTCGCAGAATGGGAGCCTTCATCTGTCTGTTACTTTTGTAGTGCACAAGAATGTGCTTTTCTTCACTGTCCAATAGTTTAGCTTGGTAGTATAATGACATGTAGTGCTTTCAGGTTTTCTTTAAAAATAATTCAAGGGAAAGTCTGCGGTTTTAGGCTGTATAAATTATTTTAATTCTTCATATTCGGGTGATCAACAGTTTTTCTCGCCAACTGTAATAAACAATACATATCATTTTGCAGCCACAGGAAGACCTCTGGACTGGCTTCTTGTGAAATCATGCTAAACGTTTTTCAATAAACCATCAAGGGAACTTGCTTTAAATGTTCTACCCAATCTACAAAAGAGCTTTGACTAGAAAGTTTTTTGGGATTAGCAAGCATAGTAGTCGATGACCGATCTGCACTTTCCTCCATTTTATATGTAGTTACAGGAGATCATTTCAGAAGTCATCTCATTGCTGCAAAATGTTATGGAAGAACTGCCCTTTTTGCCTCATGAACTACAGATGTGCAAATACGGTTTCTGTAGCCTGATACCAGACACTAAATAGCATTGAGGGATGCTTGGGGTAAACATAAAGTTAAATGTTGACTAGAAATGAGATTTCTGAAATTACCCCCTTGCTTCTAGTTAGGGTAAGTGGGCTGTGATTAAAAGAAGCAAGTAGTTAAGATAATCACAGTTTTTAAATAAATTACCACATGAAAAGCACCTCCCAAGCTCTAGAGGGTCTCTGAAGTTGAGACAACATAACAACATGCTCACTGGAGTAGACTACTGAATAAATATTTCCTTGAGGCTGCTGGTGACCTTATAAATATTTTTTTCCTCTGGTGGCAATAGGTGTTCCAAGCACCTAGGCAGAACCTTAAAAAACATTGCCTTTGTCTGTATTAGTATTTTTCTGAATGAATATACTAATACAAGCTGTTACCTATTCATCTGTTTATGTGATTGATCCATGTATAAGTACCTTCTGTAGTAAAATAATAAATTGATGAGGATGTAAAGGAAATGTAATCTCCCTCCCCCCTTTCTAATATGATTCCACTAAACCTTGCTAACAGTGATGGCTGGACTGTCCAAAATCTGCTGGCTTAAAAAAAGTGTGGAATACGATCTGAGCTGCATTTTTGGAAAATGGCATAGTCTGTCAGCAGCTTGGAAAAAGATACTGAATAATGACATTTTCCATCCAAGACTGTCCTCGCTGAGGAAGGTTTAAAATGTATGTTTCTGGTGTGGTGGTACAGAAAGCTCCCTGATAATAAGGGGAAATATATTATAGTTAAAATGAGCCAGATAGTATACATGTGATTGCTATACAGGCTAGCAATGAAAAGGTTAATGGCCTAACGATATTTCCATTTTAAAACTTTATTTTTATACAGTTATATAGCTTACCCCCAAAAGTGGGTTTGTGTGGAAACTTGGCAGGAATGATTTCTGTCCAGAAATGTATTTTTGGTTTTGTACACTTTCAAATATATTGGCTGGTGTTAATTGAAAGATGTCGGTACGTATTTATTTTTTTAAACTTAAACACTAATTAGTAAAAATAAAGAAGGCCAATTCCCACATTGGAGAAATCTTTAAAAACCTTTTTTTACTTTACACCTGTATAAATTTTGTTCCCTATAATGTTCGTTGAAAGAAAACAAAATATCAGGTGTTTTGTTTTATTATGATTTTAATAGTTTTTTTTTAAAAAAAAACCCTACACACACCATCTAAAGGAAATATTTCACTGTTCACAAATACTGTGACAAAACTGCATTGCTATAATTTACTAGAAGGATTGGAAAGTACCTAGAGTTGATTTGGATATTACATATTAGCAGGGATCAAGATATGAGAACCTGTGGATCTACCGGTATGTTGATAATTATTTTTCTAAAATATGCTACAACAAAGTATTAATTTGATTATTCATTTTAAAAAATGAATGTGCCTCTATGGTGGTCACAAAAAAGACTTTATATGTACCAAACAACAAACCACCCATATATATCTGAACAGAAGAAGAAATTGTTGTCACTTCAGAGTTGCTGTTGAGGATTTGGTGAACTGATCCAAATTCAAATATTTCTGTGATTTTGTAGGGAAAGTTCATTGATATGCATTAATATTTTCTGATAGTTTAAATACAATTTCAAGCATTTAGTGGAAGTGGTATAGAAATGAAATAAATAATAAAAGGAACAAGAATAAATTGCAGTGCAGGAGGTTATAAATATTCTGCACTTCTATTGCCCACAAAGGAAGATGGATAAACAATTGATAAATAATTTTATTTATTTATTTAAGTGAGTTTTAATTAAAAAAACATTTTTTTGAAGTCCTTAGTTAAGTTTTAAATCCCCTCTAGTATAAGCCCATTGCAGCAATGGGAACTTGGTAAGTCAGCATTAATTTAAGGGCATTGATTTAGTGGGGCTCCGTTCTGGTTGAGACTAAAAATTAGTGTAGAACTCAATTATTCTTGACTCATTTAAAAATAGCAATTCCAACTAAATCTTTTCAAAAGCATACTAGCCACATCTGTACCAACTTATAAAAAAGAATGGTTGTGTCATATTCAGATACCTGGGAGGTGGGATCCTATTGGCTGGTGTAATTATGCTGGCATATGTGGTAACAGTGGTGCAGAGGAAGTGGCAAGAGTACAATGACAGCATCTTTCTTTCTTGCCAGTGATTCATTTCTCTCCTTTCTCCTATGACCAGCATGCAACAACAAGAGCTCTGAGTAAGCCTAATGACTACTATGCCTATCTGAAGCACCTACAGTATTCCATCCTGACTTACTTAGAGTTAAATGTGGGCATTCATTTAAGTTTTTCTTTTCGTGAAAATAATGCTGATCTTTCTACTGCCAAACAGTAATTAATAGATATGGACTTTTGCTTCAAGGTATGGACTTTATGTTGCAATTGCTTGCCATGATATATGGACATACAGGCTGACACTGCTCCAGTGTTGGAAGGACTCCTATCTTTTGTCACAGAAAAACAACAGCCGGTGTACCTTTCTTGATGTTGTAGTCAACCCGGTTGACTTGTAAATGTACATATTTTAGCAATTAAATCTGCACCAGTATCAGAGAGAATTATATTTGTCATTGATTTAAAATATGAAGTTTCAACCTCAGATGTTACATATCCTGGGGAGTTGCTGGCTATGTGATAGCCTTGTTGTAAAGTCTAAACCTAAAACTATTTTAGTTTGTGTAAATGTTTGGAAGTTCAAACTTTTGGTTTGCCGTTGCAGCCAAAGAACAATACCACAATTGTCAGTGGGCAGTTGGGGGGGCTGAAGCAAGAGGCAAATGAGGCCATTGAATTCATTGGTTTGTACATCTTTTTCACAGAACTCTTATTGTACATAAAATTTACAGGGGGTAGACATTACTAATTTTGCTTCAATGTAGAGTGTTATGGCATTAGTAAACTGACACACTAAAAGGAAAGCATTGTCTGGTTTTTTCCGTATAATTAAAAAAACGTGTTGTGTCTTCTACTCAAATTATTACTTACCTTATTTATTTATTCATTTATTTATAACAGTGGAACGAGTTGAAAGAGACAACCTATCAGAATATTGTGTTCTTGGTCAACGTCCCATGCACTTACCAAATATCAACCAGCTGGCAACCTTGAGCAAAACAAATGAACAGTCTCCTCATGGTCAAATTCACCACAGTACTCCAATCCGAAACCAAGTGCCAACTTTGCAGCCTATCATGAGTCCTGGTCTTCTTACACCTCAGCTCAGTCCACAGCTTGTAAGGCAGCAGATAGCAATGGCTCACTTGATAAATCAGCAGATTGCAGTAAGCCGACTACTTGCTCACCAACACCCACAAGCTATTAACCAACAGTTTCTGAATCATCCACCCATTCCTAGATCAGTCAAACCAGAACCAACAAATTCATCAGTGGAAGTCTCTCCAGATATCTACCAGCAAGTAAGGGATGAGCTGAAGCGAGCCAGTGTATCCCAAGCTGTCTTTGCAAGAGTTGCTTTCAATCGCACACAGGTATTATAGTTTATTTATTTGAAGACTTTTTACCCTGTTCTTCAGCTAAGAAAGGATACTATTGCAGTGCAAATATTCTCTGCTCTCAGGTTTAAAGCCTGATAAAAGACATGTCACAAAAGAAAAAGCAATTATGAGGGGGAAAGGAAAAAAAAGAGCAAATTTAGGTACTGTTGTTTAAACAAATGTATTTTTATTCTAATTCCTTGTTCCCCTTCAAAAACTGTAATAAAATGACATTTTAATCAAAGGTCTTTTGTATGACATTTCAAGGCACATCTAGAAAATACTTTCTTTTCGCATCTACTAATTTTGACCCTTTTTAAAACTGGGTTAATCCAATGTTTACTGCACCTAGAATAGATTTATTTAAATTAATGGGACTAGTTTAAGTCTCATTTATTTCAGTGGGTCAGCTGTGATTAAGTCCTCAAATTTGCATATATTCTAGAATCCTAAATAAAATTCGAGGGGGACATGGAATATGAGAATATATAGGTTTCCTTTTTTCCATCTCCCTTCATTAGTGAAGAGGAAAATGGTGATCCTAAAGTAGGATCTTGTGATCTGCTGGACTGGTTGATCTAAGTACTGCCAAGGAATGAAGGGAAAATATCTGCAGTCTACACGGGAGTTTATCAGACAAGGGAAATTAGAAGTATAATCCAATCATGGGGTTTAACATTATTGCGTGATAGACTACCACATGCAATTTCGGGCAATGGTAAGTCAGTCAGAACACAATCATGGGGTTTGACGTTATTGCATGAGAGGTGATTACACACATTTTCGGGCAATGGCAAACTATTTTCAGGCAATGGGAAGTCAGTTTGAACGCAATTCGAATTCACATAAATTTGCTGAACTAGCAAATTCACGTGAATGCGTTCTGGCCCCACTTTCTTTTCATTCAAAAGTAAGAGAAATTCCTCCCATGTGATAAACTCCACTTCTTCAGGATGTGTATTTTCTCTTTGTAGAGAGATCTTGTAGCAGCTTTGAGACTAACTGAAAGAAAGAAGTTGGCAGCATGAGCTTTTGTAGACTTCAGTCTACTTCCTCAGATGCTTTCTGTTTGCTATTTTAAATCAGTGAATATGATGTTAATTTTGCAATGTTTCTTTTCCAAATTAACATACTATGGCCTGATACAGACAGGCCAAAATAAAGCTGCTTCAGGTCACTTTGGAAGTATGCTGCTTCAATGATGCATGTGTCCTAAGAGTCCGGAAGCCGCACCAAAGCCATGATCCAGTCCTAAGGACTGCAGTGCAGCTTTGGTGCAGCTTCCAGACTCTTAGGGCACATGCATCATTGAAACATCATACCTCCAAAGTGACCTGAAGCAGCTTTATTTTGACCTGTCTGTATAGGGCCTCTAACAAAAATATTTGGGCTTCTAGATTTCAGAAAGGCTAGTTAAATTGTAGTTCCCATAGGTTCAAAGTTACACATATATTCACTTGGCATGTTATATGGTGTTGTGTTTCCTTGCTTAGTCAGGACAAGCTCCAGGTGGAAAATGGGAAAACAGAGAGACATTGCTTAGTACCTTAGCCTCTGGTCAATTTCAGCTCAAAATCACTCCTCTACAACTTTTTTTTAAAAAAGTTATGGCTATCTTTCCATTTGTAAGTGACAAAACAGCTTGGAAGAGGATATGTTTTTAGCTGGAGCAGAACGAAAACAAGAGAAAACAGCGTCCCCTATTTGTCTATCTATCCTGTTTTGGATAATTAAAACCACCGAGGAAGGAACCAAAGAACTCATGTAATGTGTAGTTTGAGCCTTAGGGTGTATGTGTGCAGCAGTTTGGTATAAAGGAATGCTGGGGAAGAGATGCTTAACCATTTCCTTGCCTTCCTTTTTTTAAAACTTCCCTCCATTTCTCTACTTGCTATAGCTCTTCCCCAAGAAAATCAATCAATGGATTTTTAAAAATAGGTTTGCACGTGTCACATGTGGCATATTATTTCACACCGAAGTAATGTATATGGAATACGTTGAATGCTTGCAGGTGTGTGTGTGCATGCTGTTGTTTTATGGTGCTGCTATCATGAAGGTACAGTGGTACCCCGGGTTACGAAATTAATTCGTTCCGCCGCCGCTTTCGTAACCCGAAAAGCATTCGCAAGCCGAAATGCCATAGGCGCTAATGGGGAAAAGCCGCGATTTCGTGCGAAATAGCGCCGAAAAGCACCAAAATTTTTTTCGTAACCCAAAAAAACATTCGTAACGCGGAACAGTTTTTTTAAATGGATTTTTTTCGTAACCCGGAAATTTCGTAAGGCGGCGCATTCGTATCCCGGGGTACCACTGTATTGCTTTGCACCAAATGAATAAGTAATGCAACAAATGAATACATCAAAATTATTTTTTTTCCTGTGTTTGCATGTATGTACATGAGTGTTTTTGTAGGCAGTTGTTCAGATTAGCCTGCCACAGCTCCATTCTTGAATCCGAAAGCATTACAAGAGCAGGCCAGGAGTGGCAGCAAAGATGGCAATTTCTTCTCTCTGTTTATCTCCCGAAGGCCTGTTCTGCACACAGCACAGGGCAGTTGTCTGTTCTACTAGATTAATGATTTTCTTTGGCATTGCCATGTTGGAAATGCCATGTTATGTGGGAACTAATTAACATTGTAGCATATTTTCATTACTTCCTTTCTGCTGTTAAATTTATAAGATGACTATAGCCAGCAAAAACATTCACTTTGAATCAACATGACTGAATTTTTGGGGTTAGCCTTGAGGATATCAAATAAAAATTATAGTGGAATGCATGAGTACTTCCTTTTTAAAATGCTGCTTTTAATTTGGAAAAGCATTTCATCCCTTTGGGATCTTAACCTGTTCTGTATGTATATGTTAAGGCCAGTATAATACATGTAGATTGTATTGACACAATGATATATTTTGAACTTGAGCAAGAGGTCAGCAGTAATATTGGTTTTATACACCTTCTCCTACTGTTACAGAATAAAATGCCGTATTTTAGCAAGATTGTTAAATCTATGTTGATAGTATCCCAGCCTACAATAAAAAAAGAAACAAAATCTGTGACTATTCACTGTCAGAAGCTAAATGGTGTTGGTGTAAGATTAAAATTACTGTATATACTCAACTATAAATTGAGAAATTTATGCTCAAAATTCAACCCTAAAATCCTGGGTTGACTTATACACAGGTCAATACAGTAATAGTGCTTAGAAAGATCCTGAAAAAAGCATCATCTCGTGTGCCTCAGCAGTGATTTCAGAAAGAGCTGAAGGCAGGGAGTATGTTTTTGTGTGTGTGTTTGTGAAAGAGGTGATTCCCTTCCTGATCTGATATTAATGCCTTTTTTTCCTCGCCAAACTCTACATTAAATCCACTTCTTTCCCTTCCCCATCTGATGTTAAAATGTTCTCCAGCACCAGGAAATTCTTTGATTTTGACCCTAGAACCTTGCTCAACTTATACATGAGGTTGACTTGTATATGGCTATATACAGTAGCAAAACTGTCACTGAAATGGCAAATACAGACTAAGGCAAATAATAATAATAATAAAATTTTTATTTATATCCCGCCCTTCCCACGATCAGGGCGGCTTACATCACGTTAAAAACACAATCAACAATTACACAGATTTAAAATACACAAGCAATAAAAATCATAACAGACAAACTAAAAGCCCCATAGCCCAACCTCTTGGCCACGGAAGAGGAGGGAGGCCCACAGGGTTTTATTCGGGGAATGCTGCTGTAATCTTTCCAAGAAATCACACATGCACTATATTGTCCTATAACATTTAAAGATGAAATCTCTCTTCTCCATGTTGTGTAGTGGAACTTTATTCCTTTGCCATTGGAAAGGAAAGACTGGAAGGGGAGACAGCTGAATTGGGATACAGTCCTTCATTCCAATTTTTTTATCAGAGGTCTGAACTGGCATAATGGTTTTGTAGCACATTACATATTTTAATAGCCATTTTTCATTGCATTAGCATATATAATGAAAGTATTTTCGACAGAATCAACATTCCTAACTGGAGGATATATTGGTTCAACACTTCTCAGACAATTAATGTCCTAATGCCTGACAATTTGAATACATTAGTTTATAGGTGTCCAAATGTTAAACTCCCTGACCAGCATGACAATCTGTATTCCTCTGATTTCACTGTGGCTCCACTATCACAACTATGTGACTTGTGCATTTATATCTGAGTTATTAATGTTGTACTTGCAGAATCTGAGGAAATAGATTGTAATTCACAAAAGCTTGTGCAAAAAAAAGGGCTTAAAGGTGTCACAAGATTCTTTTCCTTCTTTATTTTTTTTTTACTTTCTTTAATTCTTATACTGAAACAGACTAACTCTAAACCTCACATACCACTTTAATTTTTTATGGTATATCAGTCTGTTCTGATGATTCACTGAACCCATTTATATTATTATGTGAAAAGAAAGTTACTGTTTAATTTCAGAATGACTTTAGCAGAAAAATATATATTCATTAGTATTCTAAAAATGCAGTCTGTGTATACTGTGTTGGAGTGTATTGGAAAGCACAGATGAATTAAGCCTTAGAAAAGACAACAGAAGAGAAAGCAAAACAGAAAATAAACAAAATGGCGAGGAGAAATACTGGGCCTATAATAAAAAGAGATTAAGGGATCCCAGCACCTATAAGGCTTCTCTGCAATTTAAACCCATTAAAAAAACTCTTAACAAACTAGCGTTGCACATTTGCTCCATTAGAATGCTAGGTCTTGTTTCAAGATAAAACTTGGAGCAGAACTCACTGACTTGAATAAAATTTACTCTTAAGAGTTCAGTGTATCACTCCAGCGGTTTGCAGTGTGTATGTGTGCATGTGTAGTTGTTGTTACCACACACTACGATTCCGTAAAACAACCCAAATGCAGAAAAAGATGTACTGTACTGTATTTCAAAACTTTTGAAGTGCTATAACCACACACAGACACACACATGAAATTTATGGTGCAGGCAAAATCCATAGTTATTTTCCCTACTCTGTTTTGAAATATTTCTGGGGATGACATGAGCCTTTTTCTGATCTTTTGCAATTACTGAGTTCATGCAAGTTGACTCAGTGATGACATATGTGCAGTATTTGCAGACGGTCCTAGATTTTATGCATATGACATTCTTTGATATGGGTAAGGAGGAATGGAAGCCTGAGTTAAAAGTATTACTTAGCAGGATTTTATGAGAAGATTCTCCCACTGTTGCAGAAAGGTGGTATACAAATGAATATATATATATATATATATATATATATATATATATATATGTTTGAAATGATCAGTTTAAGATTTTATTGTACTCCAGGTTTTAGATGGTCCAAACAGGCAATTCATAGCCATCTTAGAAACTGGGTGAAATCTGGCTAATTGTAGGTACATCTACACTGTAGAAATAATGCAGTTTGACACCACTTCAACTGCCTTGGCTCCATTCTACAGAATCCTGGGACTTGTAGTTTTGTCAGGCATCAGCACTGTTTGCCAGAGAAGGCTAAAGATCTTGTAGAATGGCAAATCCCAGGATTGCATAGAATGGAACTAGAGGACTTAATGTGATGTCAGACTGCATTATTTCTACAGTGCAGATATACCCTAAGACATAGTATGACAGCTACAAAGTATTCCCGCTGGAGCCCTGAGAGTGAACAAGTATGTTTATACCCAGGAGTGAAAACAGAGCAGCTTTCCCTGCTTAACAAGTATAGTTGACCTTCCATATTCACAGATGCTTTATCCATTTTAAATAAGGGACACCATTTTACTATGCCATTATATTTAATGGGACTTGAGCATCCATGGATTTTGGGATCCACCAGTGTGTGTGTGTGTCATGGAACCAAACCCCAGCAAATACCAAGAACCTACTATAATTTTGTTTCATTCACTACTTAGTTTTGCCTTCAAATCAGGTTTCCCGATGCATGAAAGCTCTTAAAGAAATTAACTAATAACTTTTTATTAATTACCAAATGATGGGCTAGTTTTTAATCCTAATACAGGGTGCTGATATGTTGTATGTTAACCTGCAATTAGGTTCATAAAATATGTACTGTGGGATTTTTTAATAGATAAATTATTCTTTCATTTATTTTAAAGTCCAATGACCTACATATTCAGAGGCTGAAAACCCCTTTTGCTAGCAGTATTTCTCCCATGAGATCTTCCATCTGAGTAAATCTGTTAAATGAAGTAAAGGAAGCTTTGATCCAAACTAGGCTAAATCCATTGGAACAAATTGCTGACACTCACATGTATTGGGGATGGAGAGAAATGTCAAATTAGAATTTTGATTAGTTAAATCTAAGCCTAAAAGTTTTTGGGGATCAGTGTGTGCTTTTGTCAAAAAAGCACCTCACTCCTCTTTTCTGGGAACTTAAGTGGAATGTTAGTTACATTGGTCATTGCCCCAGAACTTTCCTTGCAATGACCTTTTATCATGGTACCTTTATGGCCTAGTATTTTTATTGTTCTAATATTATAATGTCTAGTCAGGGTCTTGCCAATTATGGCACCTGAGGTATCACTGACACCAAACCTTTTGTGTTTCTGGCATCTGGTGTGTGTATATTAAAAAGAACCAGGTCTCTCATAATATCTGTCTAGGGAAATAGTTTGCCTGAAAGGTAGGATTAGCATCCATAAAATACATTCATAAATAGTAAATATTTTTGGGAAATATGTGGAATTTGCAATTTGCAATTTAAGCAATTTAATTTTGACAAAAAAGTGTTAGTTTTTTTAATGCCATGATTTTGGGGTGTTTGGATTAGGATAATAATTTCTAGAACTGAACTTCAAAATTGTAAGTTTGGTAGAAATAATTGTGGCATGCAGTTTGTTATCCTTCTGTGCAACAGTAATACTTTTATTTAAATCATACAGTTTATTTAAATATTCAGTTTAATTTTTAAATATATGTTTATTTTAATAAATGAATCATGTCCTAAAACTTTATTGTAGGAGCTTAATAACAATAGGTAATTGTGCTAGTTCATTACTGTATGCTGTTTTAGCTACTTGTCAGATTCAGAGAAGATGTGAAAGTGAAGGTGTTACATATCTTGTGAGAGAAGTTTAATTGGGAAGGAGGAATAATTTGAAAACACAGGCCCGTTACAGATGGGCTCTTGAGGCGCCCCCATCCCGTGCTAGGGGTTGGCTGGGGACCTAGCGTCCACACCGCCCTCACCCATAGCACGTGATGGGGGCGTAATAATGGTGGTGCCCTATACACACAAATGCTGCCATTATTACGTGCCGGACGCATAGTGTCCGCACGTCGCACAGCGCTTATGACGTCGCGAGTGCGCCATTGGCGCCTTGCGGCGTCATAACCGCGGCGTGGGAAGAAGCACTATTTTGGGGCTTCTTTTTTGCTCCGTGCGGGAAGCGTGCGGTATGGCTGCTGCGGCTCCCTCGCAGAGCAACCAGCAGCGCCGGCAGACTGCCGCTTTTAGGTGGTCTGTAATGCGCCACAGTCTTGAAATAAAACTAACCAACACTGATATAAAACCAATAAATGTGAATTAATTTGAAAGTGACCAAAGGCAAACTGTGTCTTTGAAATATCTCTATGTCCAGCTGATGAAGCTGATGGCCTTCATATGTATTTAGATAAATGTAGACTCAGGTATGGATAGTGACATAGCTAGGAATAGCATTTTTTCAGGAAAATCCATGTTTTACTTCATAAGACTGACAGGGTTTTTGGTTTCTTTCTTTCTTTCTTTCTTTCTTCCTTCCTTCCTTTCTTTCTTTCTTTCTTTGTTGTACATGAGAAGTTTGTAATATGCCAAGTAAAGTAATTTAAGGGAATCTCAAGTTGTAATGCAGATTTTTAAGGAAGTATAGGTATTTTGATTCAGTGAATTTGAAATACACCAGTTTTCACATCTAATGCTTACTGAACTGAAATAAATAGACAGAATAAGAAAACTAATATATTACTTTATGGTAATATAATCACTACTACAACAGAACCCCCCTCCTTTTCCTCTAAAGCTCTTTGCATTGCCTAAAAACTAGATGGGAGCACCACTCATCTCTTTGGAGCAAATTTTGGGAGTGCATTGGAGATTGCAACCTGGAGAGAGATCACCCACTTCCATTTCTGTTGATGGAAACAGGCAATCATTGAAAATGTCCCACTAGGGGGATCCTGGACTTTATATGTAGCATGCAAAGTTTATCTTTATACATGCTTTCTCCCTAAACTCTCATAAATGCTTTTGGAAGCAAATGTTTTCCAGAGAATTTGGGAATTCAGAATGGCTGTGTCCTCCAAACCCAACAAGCTGTCATTAAACGTAAATGCGTTATGTCTAAAACAAACCAGCTTTATAAATAACAAACCGTAGTTAAGATTAGCTACTTTAGTATTCAGATGATGGCTTAATTGTAGCTACAGAAAAATTGAAACCAGTACTTCCATTCTCCTCCTGGCGGCCTTAGAGAAATATGAAACTAGATAAGACTACTGGGAAAGGCTGATTTCTGTCTCAGTTTTATTTTTATAGCACTCATTGTGATAGATTGTTTGATGCTGAATGAACACAGTCAATGTGTTACTTCCTTTCAGACAAGCTTCACTAAGGGCATGTTTCATTGAATGTACACGTTCCATTGAATATAATGCTTTGCATTTGCATGTGGTTAATCTTGCTCTTCCTTCAAAATTCCCCACAGGTACACAAATATGCATTGCCCTTCCTAAAAAGTGACACTTTAATAAAAAGAGAGTTTATTAAACTAATGTAATAGAAGAGTTTTCTTTGAGGAGTAAAACACTTCATTTTTAATAATAAAAATTGAATTCCCATCATTGCACACTGTATACATTTTATTCAAATCAGTCAGAATGCTTCCATTCTAAGGCTAAGCAGATATCTCCTGAGATATATATACATAAAGCATTGGTTAAATTAGTTTTAAGATTCTCACTCATGCCAATATGTGATAATGAATTAAAGTTTAAAGTAATACCAGTATTGAAACTGAGGACATGTTATGAGACATAATGATATAAACTGTAGCTATATTCATCTGCCTCCAGAATTTCATAACAGTTACATATCTGCCACTTTTATTTCTTTAAGATCAGGGAATATCCCATTAAATGTGTAAAAAGGAAAGAGAAGGAGTGTAGTGGCACTTTAAAGATTGGTTTTAGCATGAGTTTTGATGGATTTGAATTCTCTTCTTCAGATACATTGATGAAATGCAATTGTGTAGATGAATTGCATAGTTGTAAGCTGGGATCACAGTTAATGTCAGCTCCAAAAGTCAACTTTGGGGTTACTTCCTCCTGGAAAAATGTATTAAAGTGGCCCAAAGAGAAAAAAAAACATGTGAAATTGGTCTCATGGCATGAGCACGGGGCAAAAAAAATTAAAATAAATCAAAATATCTTTTGTGTGGGTATGCTGCAGGAGATGCAGCTCTCTGTGGTCCCCTGGGGGCTGGTGAGACCCCATAACCCAGCCCTATTTTTCAAGGATTAACTCATCCACTGGCTGGGAAATTGGAAATCTACCAGTTTTGCTTTCAGCTGCATTCATTCTCTTTTCAAATTTTGATTCCCCCCCCCCCCGGTATTGAATATAGTTTTATCAAATTTTGGTAACACAACTTTGCACTGGCCAAATTCAGTCAGTACTGCTGTTTTCCAGTTCGTAAAAATCATGTCCCTGATCTCCATAAAGATGTTTGTAATAGGAGAGCCTGGTGAAGAGATCCATTACAACGTGAAAGAGCAAGAATAGTGTTGAAAAAAAGAAACGAAAAGACAACTTTATCTCAGCATTAAATTAGGATTGAATGCATAGCTACTGAAATCCCAGTTTTTAATAACTGAGTATTCAGAGCCTAGGCCTGGGTGGATGAATTCATGAGTTTTCAATGAAGGCTAGTGGTGCCAATCTATTCCAGGTTTAAGACTGAATGTTAAAATAGCTATTTATTTTTATGTATTACTTATTATGGTATTTATACCCCGCCCTTCAGCCCTAAAGGCTATCAGAACAGAAGTACAGTGGTACCCCGGGTTACGAATTTAATTCGTTCCGTGGCGCCGTTCGTAACCCGAAAGATTTCGCAACCCGAAAAAGCCCTTTCGCTAGCGCTGGAAAGCCGCGATTTCGTGCCAAAAAGCGCCGAAAAGCACCAAAATTTTTTTCGTAACCCGAAAAATAATTCGTTACCCGGAACAGTTTTTTTCCAAGCTAACTTTTTCGTATCCCGGAAATTTCGTAACGCGGTCATTTCGTATCCCGAGGTACCACTGTATAGACTAAAACTCAGGTTGGATTCATCAATCCACTTCCACTGGCAGCACCAACCTTCACTAATTTCATTTTCTTGCCCATTCATATTTTTTTTAAACTAAAATTATTTCCGTCCTAAACATGGAAAGATTTTCATGTTTGGGTTTAAAGAAATAAAGAGAAGTTTCATAGCTAGCACCCCAAATATATTTAGAATTATCAGCACGGTCAACTTTTCCCTTTGGAAGCAAGGGTTTTTAGGGGGAGCCCTGGTGGTGCAGTGGCTAAATGCCTATACTGCAGCGAAAAAGTTGTGAGTTCAATCCTGCAGGGCTCCAAGGTTGACTCAGCCTTGCATCCTTTCATAGGTCAGTGAAATGAGCACCCAGTTTGTTGAGAGCAATTAGCTTACACATTGTAAACTGCTTAGAGAGTGCTCAGCACTATAAAGCGGTATAGAAATGTAAGTTCTATTGCTATTTTTATGTATTCAAATCTGATTAGGCTTTCTTCCATTTAATTAATCTTTAAAGGTCTTTTATGATACAGTGTGGAATTTTAGAAGGAAGCATAGGAATTTATATTCAATGTAAATGGAATTTTGAATGTTAATACCCAACTTGACTGTGCATAGCTTTGTTTATTATCAAATCCTATATTAATTAGCATGTTTTTTTCTCTTTCATCCTCCTCCTTCCTTGCTCTAAATCATCTTTGAAATGTTGTTTAGGTTGGAAGATAGTCTGCTTACAAATATGAGTGCAGAGAATTATTTGAGCAATAAATGTTCATTACAAGTCTTCACAGCAGAATTTCAGGCTGTTATCTTGTACCCAGCTTCTTTGAGTCCTTAGACACGTTGATTTTTTATGAGTTCAAGCATGCATAAAAGCATTAGGATTAGAGCTCTAGACTTGCATGACTCTTGCTTCTTAGTTTGATCAGTTTTTTTAAAAAAAACTTGTGGGGCATATCTATATGATAGTATGAGCTAATTTAGCCAATGAAATTTTATCCCAAAATATATGAATATTGTGGGTTACATCTTCCTGTTTGTTCCCTGTAGCAGAAACCTATTTTGCAGAAGTGAAAATAATCTCTAGCTAAGTACAGACATTTCTCAAAAATAGCAATGCTACAGTATGTCTGAATGGGCCAGTTCCCTTACCACACACCTGGAGTATATCACTTTAAAAATAAATTATGCCTCATTAAATTACAATTAAATGAAATCATGATCGTTTGCTTTTCTTGAAGGAAGATGCTTTGCATATTGAAAGTTTAATTTGCTGCAGGTGAGAAAAGGCTGAACAGATTATTTAGCATCACTTTATTTTTATATTTTATAATGTTGATTGTTGGTTCGTTGTCACACATCAACTCTACTGTGTGTAGATAGATTACATCTACGTTGACATATCTTTCATGATGTTTTGTTTTATCGACTTTGCGATCACTGTCTTCTATTTGCCTTCCATTGAATTAAATTTCTTACTTGAGACATTGGGCTAGTCTGTACGTAAGTGTACTGAATTGGTGCACATTTTTGCACATTTGTATTGATGGTTAATTGTATGCACTTTCCTGTGCAAATTTTCATCAATGCCTCTCTGTTCACCCTTCCTTTGCCAAAAATGTACAGCCATATGTATGGATGTGAAGCAGACGAATGACCACGGTTACTCTGGTAAAAACCATGAAACCATTTCCCATAGAATTTAAGGAGTTTTTCATCCCCCTCTCCCCCTAAATTCCAAACCTTTGCAAATTGCATGTGGTTGAATTACATTCTGTTTTACTGGAATGAGTATAGATGTGTAGAATAGCCCATTAATTTCTTATTAACAGGTATTAACCTGGCGGCTGTGGTTATACTTTGTAGTCTTGGAGTACTTCTGCAACCTTTCTTGAAAATATAAAATAGATTGTAAAATACCCCAATAATAAAATACTTGAAAGATTTAGAATCCCAAGCCCTGTGAAAGTTACCAAATTGAAGAATTAAAGTATGCAAAACTGTGTGTGTGTGTGTGCAAATGCATGTGCACAAATGTATGTACACATGTATAGAAATAGAACCATCTCAGCTTGGGGGTGTTTATTTTACATTACTTTGGAAAAACAATAACCAACAATAGTCACTCAAACAGTGTTCTGTTTCATGTGCTTCTAGCATGTTTCCAAACATCTCCAGCAATTAACTTGAACAATATATAGGGGAAAACAATGAATTGTATATACCATAATTCAGAAAAAATGTTTTTAGTCCTTCAAAGACTACTAGTTGCAGGCACAACAGTTTTTCTATGAATTGTGAGTAATTCTATGAATTGTGAGAAGCTGTGAGCATCTGCTGTAATATAGGCAAACCCCATTCCTATGTGTTTTATAAATGTCTTGAAATACTTTAGTATAATAACATCCAAAATACACAAAACAGTGATATCTTTATTGGGACAACCAAAATGGACAAAATACATGCTGCAAGCTTTTGAAGCTTCATTGGCTTCTTTATCAGGCAAAAGTGTTAAAAATCATACAAGAAAAAGAAAAATATGACTTTGTTAGTCACAAGCTTTTGTTTTGTCAATATCTTGTTGTTGTGGTTTGCAGTTAAAATGTTATGGATGGATATTCATGCAGACAGGCCACTTTTCCTTCTGGCTATGTGGGTTCTGTAAGACAAAAAGTCGTAAAAGTCCAGGAAATAAAATTTAAATTCTATTAGTGAAACAAAAAAATGCTTTCTTTGAGATCCAGGTTGTCTCTGTCTTTTGTGATGCTACATGCTCCTTTGTTAGGCAGAGAACATTGAATTTATCAAGAAGCCTTCATGCTTACTGTTGCATTAGGAAAACTTTTAGGTACTCTTTAAAGTAAAACATGACAAATGCAGTCCCATTTTTAAAAAAAAAGATTTATATTTGTCGAAGGTAGAAACCTTGGCTTCCTCTTTAGGATTCCTCTGTTGTGGCTAATATATGGTATCTTCACATCTAGAAAACATATCCAGACAACATGGCTTCCCCTAGATATGTTTTCATGAAATACTTTGGTATGCTTTGTTCATATTCTATGAACAAATTCAGTAAGAAAAAAACGCCATTAAAATTAATATTCTAATTTGGTGATAACTCTGTAGCACAGAGATGAAGAACTGATTGATTTTTCTGGAATTTTGAGTTTAAAAATGAATCAAATATGGATGAATTATAAAGAGCATTACAGTGATGATTTAAGAACTAAAGTGAATTATAACTTTAGTTCACTTTGTTCTATTGTTCTTAGCAGATCTTGAATTCAACTTGTGAGATATATCTGGTTAAGACTGTAAAAATGAAGGATATTTAAAAAATTGAATACATGGTGTATATAGTAGTGATATGTTGATGAATGGAAAACAACAGCTTTTCTTGCCAATAGCATATTGCGAACGTTTGTTAATACTTTTAATTTTAGGCAGCTGTTGCTTAAATTTGTATTCTTTGTCAGTGCTTGGCTGAATAAACTTTTTACAGGTAGAAAGTGAGGCTTTTGAATGTTTCTATTCTAGTATTTAAAACCAGTTTGTATGTGTACTCTACCCTCTTTTCCCCATCTTGTCTGGATCTGGTTACGTTAACTTCTTTGTGTGTACGTATGTGCCTTCAAGTCACCTTTCATGTTATGGCAATCCCATGAATTTCATGCAGTTTTCTCAGGCAAGTGATACTTAGAGGTAGTTTTCCCAGTTCCTTTCTCTAATATACAGCGTAAAGCACTTGTCCTCTTGTAGAGTACTAACCAGGGCTGACTCTACTTAGCTTCCAAGATCAGACACGATCTGTTGCCTTATTTTAAATGTAACTCCATGTAGGCATTTATAATTAAGTTGTGCAAGCTGTCCTTTACCATGCAAACTGGCATGGGACAGCCATTTCTCACCTAATATCTTCCTGACTCATAAGATTAGGCTGTTTGCCTCTTCAGAGCAGGAACAGTGCTGTCCCATGCTGGCTTCTGTTTGGCTTTACTAATAGGACTGACAACTGGGGATGACTGAGAATTAAATGCAGTTCATTTTGTTTAATAAGAATTTTATAAAATTGGTGAGTTCCTCCCCCCAAACATAATGGAAGGAATGGGAGGAATCTGGCATTTGAAAGAAAGAATATGAAAGAAAGTAGACCTCACAGTTTCACCCGTCCCCTCATAATTCTCTGAATATTAATCACCTGAAAGTGTGAGATTGACTTCTGGATTCCTCCTTGTTAACAGCTGCATGGCAGGCAGGTACAGAGTACCTTCTCTGTGCATGGAATAGCTGCTGTGACTATTCTGATAGTTGAGACTAATGTTCAGTTTTTGATATAAACTTATAATTTCCAAGTTTTGTCTGAATGGAATGGCAAGAAGTTAAGAAATTTTAAAAATCAGTGTCGGAAAAACATACACTGACTGAGTAGTCAAGCCCTACTCTTTGAGGACAAGGCTCAGTATTGGTCTTCTGGCCTTCATGTACTGTTTTGGACCCATTATTTTGCAAGGCTGTTGTGATTATTCTCTGGCAATGATCAACGAGCTATATATAGATTCCTATACTTTACTTGATATTCTACTGGATGATAGCACACAGATGGCAAGTTAGTAATAATAATTCTTCTAAGCAAAGATCCAAAGCTTATTTATGGTAGCCCATATTTCAATACCATCTTTATGTTGACCTTAGTTATTGGTCAGTAACATATATTTCCTCAAAGTTGTCAATTTATGCTGTATAAATCTGCTAGGTTTCTAAGGGCCTAGCAACATGTTATACTGTAAATAAACACCTGATTTCTTTCATGTAAAAAAATAAAGCTAGGCATATTTGATGGATAAGAGCATTGTCACTTCCTAATTTTCTTAATGAAGCATCAAGCAATTTTCAAATTATTAATTTCTAACAATGAATTATCATGAGGATTTTTCATATTTGCAGCATTCCCTCCTCCCCCCCTTAGAAAGACTTGACAGGTTTACAGTGAATGAACTGTAACATCCAAAGCCTGCCAAACATTTTTCTTCATGAGTCTCCTGTGCTGTTTAAATGTCTGGACTAAATTTACCAAACTTGGCAGATTCCTGAAGATGAACAGGATTGCCAAGTGTTTCTAGCCTAAAGCAGAAAGAGTGAGAGCACTAATAGTTCTGAAAATATTTGCAGGAGGCACCTGGCTATAATTGTAGCTTTACAAAAGGTGTCTTGCTACCCACCTGTCCCTTTGGCAACTCTATGTTCAGTTTGTTCTTAAAAGGAAGATAGAATCTGAACATAATGGCTCCCAAATAAATCACATGAGATTTATTTCTTCAAAACATTCCCTGTGCTTTGACATTTGAGGAAGCTTTCAGTTTTGCAACCTGGCTGGTTACAACAATTTTTTAAAAAAGACTTGGCCTTTTTGTTTAATTTTTTGAACCAGGGATTGCTATCAGAGATACTGCGTAAAGAAGAAGACCCTAGAACAGCTTCCCAGTCCCTCCTGGTAAATCTGAGGGCAATGCAGAATTTCCTCAACCTACCTGAGACAGAACGAGATCGTATATATCAGGATGAGAGAGAGAGGAGTATGAACCCCAATGTGAGCATGGTGTCTTCAGCCGCCAGCAGTCCAAGCTCCTCCAGAACCCCCCAGGTAAGGTTCAACCCTATTGATTGCTTTAAGAATTGTCCCACTATCCAGAAACCTCCAATCAGTGAGATCACTTGTTAGGATTTTCCCCACTTGTTATTCCATGCATCCAAATGCATCTTAGGTTGAATTTTTTAGGATTGAAATTGCTGCTCCCAAGAGCGTGTTTTCTTCTAGTAACACTTCCTGGGTGGAGTCAGTTATTAATTTGACTAATGCTGCAAATATAGAGAATGAATGTTCAAGCAACTACATGAAAGAATTCAAACAAGAACAAGTTACACACATAGGCTATGAACCCAGCTTCACAAGGCATCAGTGTTCATATGGAACTGCATGGAAACAATAGCTATCCCAGTTTTTTCAATACTGGAAATGTCTTCTCCTGTCTTCTCCACTGCACACTTGTAAAGTTTAGACAGTCACTGTTTTCTCTGTGAACTAGCGCCCCCATGTCTGGCAAAGTTTTCCCATTTATGATTTTGCCCCATGGTTGCCATACTAATAAGGGATTTGCTTCAGTTCTTCATCTAGCTGATGGCAAGTCAATTTCTCAGCAGCAACTAAAAATCAGATCTTACGAAGGCTCTTAGAGCTTACAGAGGCTCCCATAAACCAGTAGCGAAACATATTTAGAAACGTACAGTTCATCCAAAACAGAGCAGCCGAGTCAATTGTGTATTGTTACAATGAGTGTATTACACCTGCTTTTAAGGACTTTCACTGCTTTCTGGTCGGTTTCTGGGCCCAGTTCAAAGAAAAATTATTGACTTTTAACAGCCAAAATGGTTGCCCCCCTTTTTCTTGCATGAATCTGTCCATCAGAAACTTTATTTAGATTAGGTCCTTGGGTTTTAATGAGATTGGTGTGAAGGAGTGATAGCAGGTTCTTTTCCTGCTGCATGGAGAATGTCAAATGAAGAAGAATGAATGCTATGTGTCCCAGGATAATTGCAGCTTGAGAAGAAAACCAGTTACAATAGAGAGACATGTGTAAACCAAACTTTGGAACTAACAACTATTATTATACCCAAGGAGATCTGTGGAGCTGGCCTGTTGTGAGAACACTGGCTAAGGACAAATATAGTGGTTGAAGAATCTAGCATCAAAGGGGACAATTTCCAACATGGTTTCACTAAAATAAATCATGCTGAAAACCATTATTTCTCTAGTGATTTTAGAATGGATATGGAGAGAATGCAATATGCATATTCTTCTCCATCTGTAGATCAGAACTCTCAGGATGGTCATGAGGTGTATTGGGTAGGGTTCTCAGTGGGGCTATTTTTCATTAACTAGACAGGATGCACACATTTAGTGTGGTGTGGTCCCTTTCAAACCAGGCTTATTCCCCTCCTTGCATATCTTGCATACATTTTGTTCAAATACACACTGGCTTTATATACTTGTATTAGACACTGCAAATGAAAAATAAAATCTGAACTTGTTCATAGTTTAACTACTGTTTCAGCAGTTTTGTGTTGTCTGTTGAAGGGGGCAGTCTGTGGAGTCACAGTGGAACAATGGCCAGAGATCATGAATCCCAGAAAATCCAATATGCTGTCCATCACACTTTGAGGTTTTTTTTTTAATTGTATGGCTAAGCAACATACAGAGAGGTATACACATCATGGATAGGATCTGGAGGCAGCAGTAATATAGAATGTGCTGATGGATCATTTTTTTTTATCCCCAGTGCCCTGAAAATGAACACATCATTGACATTCTTGGGTTGAGGGATTATGGGGTGGTTGGAGCTGGACTGCATTCAGCACTACTGCAGTCTCACTTCATTGCCTGGTAAGCTTAGGGAGAGGAGTGCCACAAGGGAGATATTGTAGGAGCAGCTCAATGATACCTTGTCCACATAGCTACCTTCTAAAGTAGGACTGAAAAATTAGTTTGCAAGTGGTTCCTGAAGGACTGAGCTACGTTTACAGGGTAGTTTTGCTTCAAACATTTGAAAAAACATCAGATACATAATAAATGGTAGTGCATTGCTATCTGTTGTTGTGGATGATGATGATGATGAGGAGGAGATTATATTTATTTCTATCCCAGTTTTTTTTCACAAAAAGGAAATTCAAAGCGATTTACAATTTAAAAAATACAATTAAAAACATGCAAAAGTAAGCATTAAAATAGAATCAAACTGTTGCAGTATTAAAACACATCACTCATGAAAAGAATAAAATGCAGTTTAAAAATATAAAAGTGCTTAAAAACAGAACATGGCCACCTAGCCCGAAAAACCCACACCAAAAAAACATGCTTAAAAACAGTACAATTAAAACAGTTCAACATCTCCAGCTCATTCTTTGATGACTTTCTGTTTTTCAAGCCTGTCTGAATAAAAATTATTATCACATTACCAAAAAACACATGATGGGATACAGTCGTGTTTCAGAGTGCAAGCGGTTTTTATTGCACTCAAAAATGCTGCTGCTGCCATTGGATGACTGCAGTCCAAATGCAGCCTGGATCCCAGTCGTGCTTAGCTGGCTGATTTTCAAAGATGGGAGTTTCCCGTCTTCGAAAATTGGCCGGGCTGCATGCTGGTTGGAATCGCTCGGTGGCAGTTGTGGCATTTTTGAGCGTGATAAAACCCGCTTGCAATCCAAAACACAATTGTATCCTGTTGGGGATAAGACACTTTTTTGGTAATGCGATCTCCTTAGTCTACCAATGGAAGGACAACAAAAATTCTGACCAACCATGCTTCTGGTGAGTCTGAGAGATAGGCCTCTCCTGATGATCTCAGAGCCTGGGCTGGCTCATACACGAAGATACAGTCTGCCAAACAGTCTAAACCTGAGCCATTTAGGCTTTTATAGGTCATAACCAACACTTTGAATTGTGCCCAGAAACAAACTGGAAGCCACTGGAACCATTTCAACGGGGACATTGTATAGTCTTTTTAACCTGTCATAGGCGCTTTACAGACCGCCCAAAAAGGGTCGTCTGTAAACCTTTACAGACGCCATCATTTGCTGCGCGGAGGAGCCCCAGTGGCCAAACCGCGCGACTCCTCAGCACAACAAAAAGAAGCTGCAAAATGCAGCAGCTTCTTGCAGCACCCTTATGACGCCGCAAGGCGCCAATGGCGCACTTGCGGTGTCATAATGGCGCCGAGATGTGCAGACGCTAAGCATCCGCTACATCAAAATGGCGGTGCCCATGTAGAACGGGCACCGCCATTTTGTACACGCTCGGCATGTACTAGGGTTAGGGGCGTCCAGAAACGACGCCCCTTTCTAACCCTAGTACATGCCATGCACGTACTTTCCGCCCTTGCAGAACGGGCCAAAGTTAGTAGCTGTTTGGACCAGTTGAATTTTCTGAATACTCTTCAAAGGCAGTCCCAAGTAGAGTGTGTTACAGTAGTCCAAATAGGATGTAACTAAGGCATGTACTACCATGACCAGATTTGGTGTCTCAAAGTTGGTGCACAAGTTTGAGATGTGCAAAAGCATTCCTTGTCACTGCTTTATGAAAGTTGAACAAAACCTAAATGTATAAATAACAAAAAAGAAGAGAAACAGGATCTGGAGGCAGTAACTACTTAGCTTAAGAAGTAGGATGACTTCTTCTTTATTTTATATCCAGATGAACATGTGCAAGAAAGTTATAAAAGACAGCTTAGAATAATTTTAGTTTAAACCACAATGCATGCATTATCATGGAAGATATGTTTATTTATTTATTTTCACTGTCAAAAGGTCATTTCTCCCCAAAATGTAGAAATGTATTTTAATGTGTTTAGGGATGTATTTAAAAATTGGTTTACCCATAGAGAAAATTCTCTGATCTTTCTTAAAAGACAAAAGAGGGAGAAGAAATTATGGTGCAGAGAGGGGGAAATATGATTTGGAACCAAACTCTTTTCTGCCTTGAGTGGATAAAATAAGGAAGCCAAAAAATGGAAGCTGGAAAAATAAAACTATTATAAGTTCAGCAAAGGAGGTGAGAGTGTCAGAGAAGCAGCTTTGCTTGCCTGTCATTGTTCAGGAAATAACTACATTATTCACACTTTGCTTCTCGAAAGCAGGTTGGGAATTTTTAGACAATCAGATGCTTTGACTTCAGCTCCCAGAAACTGCAGATAGCTAAAGAATGGTGGGAGTTGTAGTCCAAAACATTTGGAGGGCTACATAGACCTCATTCCTTCCCTTAAGGAAGTAGATACATATGTGGTCTCCTCACCTAGGAGGACACTTTAAACCCAGCATGGTTCACAAGGTCCAGAATCTCATATAACATAATTATGTTAAAAAGATGCTTTATTTAAAGCCTCAGCCCTTGGTTTCCTTACCCATTAAATCATTTAACCATGCTTATCAGATTCAGGGCAGGGAACCTCTTTGACAATGCCTTACTATAGATCTTGAAACCTCCAGCCAATTACATTCTGCTTCCTTTAAATGAGCAGACTGATGCCTCACTCCTGATTGATAGACTAGCAGAGTAGCTGATAGACTAGCAGATTTCTCCTGGTCCCCATGTTGTCCCAGGCATCATAGCAGCTTGCTGAATCAAGGGTAGAGAAAACAATAGGTTGTGAACTTGCCCAGTACATTGAAGGTTCTTTCATCAGTCCCAGCAATTGAGGAGGTTGCTTGGATGGTAATATGGTCAGCTGTAGCAGCTACTCAGAGTAAAGTGGCCTGACTGCCTTTGTTGAATCCTGGCAAGGTAGTTGCAGAGGGAGTCACTGAATAGAGGTGCTAACTCTTCCTGGCAAGTCTGCTTTGAAAACCTTTGGCCACCACACATTCCAACATCTTGCTCAAAAAGGGAATATTTGAGACTGGCTGATAGTTCTCCAATGTGGTGGGATCTATGGAAGATTTTTTTTTCAGTAATGGCCTCACCACAGCTTCTTTAAGGCAAACTGGGAACTTGCCTTGCTGTAATGAGGCATTTACTTCCATTTACTACTTCCATTACCCAATAGGCTAGTCGCCTGCTGGCTGCTTTCAACAGCCAAGATAGACATGAATCCAGTATGCATGTGGTGGCTCTCACTTCTCCAAAGATTCTCTTCACATCCTCAGGTTGCACAAACCTCAGGTTGCACAAAAGTGTATCCAGCAACACTTGGGAAGGAGGCATCAAGGTTACATCCACCAGACCTGTATCAACTACAGCATCCAAGTTGGAGTGGATCCGAGCGATTTTATCCGCAAAGTCCTGTGCAAACTCTTCACAGCAGGCTACTGAGTGGTTTATACACTGCTCTTCTGGGCCGGAATGCAGAAGGCTCCACTTCACAACACTAAGCGGATGCAATGGTGGTAGCGAAAAAGGATTTCTTCACTGCCACCACTGCCACAGCATAGATTTTCCAATGAGCTCTAGCCCATGTTTGGTCAAACATGCTCTGAGACTTCCAGCATCTTTGCTCTAGTCTCCTTCCCACTTCTTCACTAATATAAGGACTGTATTCCCTTCCTTCCCTCCCATTTTCAAACATATTCTAAATGTTAAAGATGTTTATGTTTAAAAAAGATGGGAGAGAGGTGGAGAAGAAAAAAAACTGGCAGCACCTTTAAGACCAACTGGTTTTTATTTTATCATAAACTTTCATGGATGTAAACCCACTTCTTTGGATGCAGTACCAAGTGGTCTTAAGGCCCCACACCCCAGGAATGGGATAGAGTTTAGTGGAAGCCAGAAAGGTGCTGATCATGTCTCTTGCTTTAAATTTCAAAGGTAAAAAAGTTCAAATTTTCAGTCTTCAAAAAGTCATGTGTGTGTACCAGGGATGCAGTTTGTAAAAAACACTGATAGACATTATTCAAAGTAAAATGGCTTTGCAGAGTCAGAGGGATGGGCAGCAATGGCAGAGAAGAGGAGAACGTTGTGTTCTGTCTGACTCATACATATGGGTCTTGTGCCTGTGAAGAATAATATATGGAACCTTCTACAGTTGAGTAACTTTAAGCAAAAACCCTTCCTCCACAAATTCAGCTATGGGAAGCTTTTGCCCCTTAACTGATTTTCATCTAGTACAAGAGCTGCATCATATGGGGTTATACATCATAGTATGGGGTGCCTTTCAGTCCACTCACAAGGTCTTCTTTATTTTATTGTTGATATCTGATGCTTCAGTTTCAAAATTTCCATGGTAGATCACAATTAGTATGTTAAAGCCACCAAGAAGATAAAAACAGCATAATGTATTATTGGAACCGCAAAGGAAGAAAGCCATTAGAAAATTGAAGTATAGATACTATGCGAGGTCTGGGCAAACAAACGGGTTTCTGCTTAGTGCTGGATAAATTAAAGATTTGGTGACAGGCAGTCTCTTTAGGAAGAACATGCAACATACAGGATGCCCTAACTGAAAAGTCCCTTTCTTCCATTGCCACCCAACCCACCTCTGAAGGTTCTAGCACTGTAATAAGAGTCTTAGGGCCCAAACAGATGGCTCTTTTAAGCTGCTATCTGGGTGGCTTTGGAGTGTGACGTTTTGATGCTGCACGTCATCATGAAGCTGCCCAGAATTTGGGCCACTGTCCAGACATGGGCAGTTTCATGACATTCCGGTGGCATGGCGTTTATATGTTACACACCACTGGAGTGTCATGAAGGCCATGGGGCCGCTCCTTTTTTGGCTAAGTTGAAGACGGATTGGGGCCACAGCCACAATCTGTCTTCAGAAGGGGCAGCTTTAAGCTGAACCTTCTTGCCAATCTGTTTCCCCCCTAAGGTCCAAACCACACTGCAGAAATAATCCAGTTTGAGATTGCTTTAATTGCCCTGGGTCAATGGTAGAGAATTCTGGGAAATGTAGTTATGTGAGACATTTATTGTCCTCTGTCAATGAGCTCTGATGCCACAATAAACTGTGATTCCCTAGCATTGGGTCAAGGCAGTTAAAGATGTCTCAAACTGGATTATTTCTGCAATGTGTTTTGGACTTTAGAAGATAATCCTAGCATTTGTGCAGGTTCATGTGGAACTAGGCAGTAATTTTGATGTATAAAATATATGTTTCAAGGTTTGCCACTGAAAAGAGACATTTCGATATTAGAAGATTGCCTTAAAAATCACCAAACATGGCAGGCAGAGAAAATACATTAAAAATGAAAGACAAATTTGTGTTCCAGTGGCAAATGTTAATCCTCTGTATGAACATTGTTTCCCTTGATACTGCTCACAGATTGGTTCTAAACCTTCTGTTGACATTTGTATAGGAGCAGACCAGGGTTTTTTAAACATATGTTTCTTTAGAACAAAACACCAAACGTCCTTTTTAGAGAGGCGATGTAATGATCTGTTCCCTACAGAGGCTGGATTAATCAACATTGTTAGATTAAAACAGGCTATAAAATATTCAGCATCTCCCACAAATTTGAGTACTTTAGGGTTTTGGAATGGGGGGAAATGATATTGCTATCTTTTCTACATTTCTTGGTAGATTTCAGTGTTGGTTGTTACTGTGTGTGTGTGTGTGTGTGTGTGTGTGTGTGTGTGTGTGTGTGTGTACCCCACCAAATCCTGCTGTTTGGTGTAACAGATTCTGCAGTTTGCTATGATTAGATACATAATTAGGTGTTTCAGTAGTGTAACTGACTTGTATTATTGAAATTATTAGCCAGATTCCAAATTTAGGGGTAATGGGATCTCATTCATTTACCATCTATTTCTTTCCTTTCCCGAGAACTGTCTCTGATACCTCAGCATGGGAAAGTGCCAATATGCACTGTTTATTGTCCTTCAGTTGTCACAGAAGTTGATTGGAAATCATTCAATTAAAAGGAGTGCAGTGGAATACACAGAAATGCAATATGAGTTAAGGAGACCAAGGGCAACACATCAAATACACTGTCAAGCCTGGAGTTATTAATTTTTTTCTCATTCCAACTGATTTCCTAGGTGAAATTAGGTGACTATCTGGCCAGCATAATGATGGGAAAACATACATACTCAAATGACATACGTATCGCTTTAATAAAGAATGAGAGAGACTTGAGGGAGTACATTAAATTGAGTAATAATTTATTATTTAGAGACCTCTATGCATTTACTCATTTTTTCTGGAAGAATTGGCTCTTCCTCAAAGGTATGCTTTCTTAAGGGGGAGGAAAGCAAAAATCCAAATAGTTCTCTATATAATACATTGTGTTTGTTGGTTAGCTGGATTGAGCAACTGCTTTGAACTTAATGCCTCTTCTGCATAATATTTCAGTTTTTCCAATACATGTTTGCCTGTATATATTGACTGTATATATCTGTATATACTGATAGAGGGACAGAGAAGAACTCTCTCTCTCTCTCTCTCTCTCTCTCTGTCTGTCTCTCTGTGTGTGTGTGTGTGTGAGAGAGAGAGAGAGAGAGAGAGAGAGAAAATGAGAAGGAAAGAGAACACTGTGTATGTCCTATAGGAATGCATTGCAATTATTTCCAATCACAATTAACCTGATTAGAATAATGGACAGGAAATGTCCCTCTGTAGCTAATGCAGTTTGGCATCAGCTGACTGAAATCCTTTGATAATTTCTGCACAGATGGCTGGGCTGAAAGCAGCACTTTTTTAATTATTATTTTCATGGTCTCTCGGTAGGCCAAAACCTCGACACCGACAACAGACCTCCCCATTAAGGTGGACGGAGCCAACATCAACATCACAGCTGCCATTTATGACGAGATCCAACAGGAGATGAAAAGGGCCAAGGTGTCTCAGGCTCTGTTTGCCAAAGTGGCTGCCAATAAAAGTCAGGTGAGTAGGCAGTTCTTTTTCGAGACCAGAGAAAGCTTTGAGATTGATATTGGACCTGTCTCTTTTGCCACTTAGTAAAGGTGCATGTCTCTGCTATAGTAACAACAGTAACAAGAAAATTGTCATCATCAACAACAGTCCGTTCAGAATCAGTTGCATTTTGTCCTTTAGCTACTGAATGTTCCTCCCCCCCGCCTCTTTAAACAGAATGAATAATAAAAACACAGATCACTTTTCTTTAAAAATACTGAAATAGAAGCAGGGTCATAACACGCATAGTGCTTTTCTCCTCCAACTTCTACATACAGTGAAGATACTTCAAATTATGGTGTCCTACATCTTTGACAGGTAAAATGTTTAAGAAATTGAACCATTTTCTCTGGCAAATGAATGGAAAGCCATAGACGGATTGATCACTGAGATTTCGTTGTTTGCTTCTGAATGTATTTGTAGTTAAAAGGTGGGGAAAAAACTCAACAATATGCAAAAAGTAAAGTGCACTAATTTCTAGAAATACCAGTATTATTAATATGCGGAGAGTCTAAGCCTTTCCCATCCTTATTTTCTTCTGTCCTTCTTATTTGTCATGTTTCCTGGTGTACCACTTGTTTTCAGTGGAGCCTGTGGGTTAATGATCACACACACACATACACAGCAAAAGCCCAGGCACAATATGAAATACATAAAAGGAAAATGCCACGGAGCCCTGTTACACAGTTAAAGGAATAAAAATCTCATGTACCACATGGCAAAATATAATGAGAGCTGGAGCTGTTAAACGAATAAAGCTGTTAAAAGCATAATGCCACTTGGCACAACTACTGTGCATTTAACGGTTTTCCACTGTGTAATAAATGACATATGTGGTAAAAGTGCAGTAAATATAAAAACTGCACAATTGATTTTGCAAACGTGCCCTTCATCCTTTCCTTCATATGAATTCCAAAGATATGTGCACAGCCAAAGCTGGATAGTTCTTAATCAGGACCCTTTAGAACAAACCAAATTACCAGGCTCTTTTTGAGGTTTGGCTTCAAAATGCCTGGAAGCTTCCTGTCATTTTACCCAGAAGAGTCTTGAAATAGAAAGGCAGGCTTTAAGCCACCCAAAATAATTTGGGTGGCTCTCCCACTACAATGTGTGCCAAGTTTGAATGCTGAAATTCTGAAGGAGTTTGTCACCATCTATTCTCCTGGCTAGAATGCACTCATTATTCTTGACCTGCGAAACAAAAAAACAACAACAATAATAATGTTGCAGCACACAAAATAGGAGTTGGTATCTGCTGTGCGGAAAAGGCCCTCTATTTAAATTTGACAAGTGTTTGGGGGGCCACACTTGTGTAGGTTTTTTATATAGTTTTTTTTAGTTGGACGTGAGTTTAAGTTTTTTTTTAACTAAAGCACACATATACTAAACAATGTATGAGTAAATTGATTCAAAATAAGCTGAAATTAATGAAATGAATTCAATGAATTCTTCGGTCCAAGGTCTCTATAGTCCAGCATTCAGTTTCCAATCATGGCTAATCAGATGCCCCATGAAACTCACAAAGAAGATTCTCAGTAGGAGTTGATTTGATACCACACTGTCTATATAACCAGCTATTCTACCCATGTCTCCAAAGTTATTCTTGCTCAAAACAGTATAGAAGCAGGAGCTTCATGTAGTGATAGATTAAATAATTTTAGATCTTGCTTTGGAAAATATGCACTCATTCAAGACCATCTTGATTTTTGAAGGCCATATGTATTGTAAACTGAGGTGTAGGTGGAAGTCCCATCCAGTCTGCATAGCAAACAAGCACCATAGTGAGGGCAGCACATGTTGTGTAATCCAGATGGTACAAGGTGACATGTCAATATAGTGTTCTCCTGCACTGTATCACATCTGATTCCCCCCTCCCCGATCCTTTTGATAGATTTCCAAGTTGTTGCTAAAGAGCTAAAGTAGGATGGAGTGAAATATCAGCATTTATTCTGGTCCAAGATAATCACATAAGGATCATAGGGAGTAAAGTATGTTTTAAGGTGTGTGTGAATGTGTGCAGGCATGCATGATTGCAAAACTAAAGGAGATTTAAAAGCTGGCAAAATGTAGAAGATGAGTTCATTAATCCCAAATAGTATCACTTCCAAAGGGAAGGAAAAGGCAAAGGGGGGAAAGTTCTTTTTAAAAATATAAACTGAGAAGTCATGAAGGGGGATTGACAGTTAGTTAGATCAATTCAGATTGTATTAAATAAATCTTCAGGTTGTAAACTATTCAATACAAACAGGTATATTTAAAAATTTCATTCAGTCACCTTTATAAAGTGAAGTCACTTAACCCACACCTTCTAGATCTGCTTGTGAACACAGTTATCCTTTGGATTTTGCACTCTTTAAATTTTGCAGTCAAATTCTATGCTGTAAATAAAGCTTATTTTAGGTTAAAATCTGTTTATCCTAAAGCACTTTGTACTTTGAGGAGAGATAGTTTAAAATGTGCATTTTGTGAGAAGACATATTTGAATGCATATTTAAATTTGTATACTTAAAAAAAACACAGAAAAATGCAGATTAATGGGACAACAGGATATAATGGTTTTAATGTAGTGCATGTGAAATTAACCCCAGACCAGAAGTGAACTGACTCATCCATCCTTTGCCTTCAGGCACAATTTAGTTGGAAAGACTGTTCCTAGTCCTTTCACATAGCCTCTTTAGGTGAGATGCTGTATATGCTATAGAATATAGCAAGCATGTTTTAAACCACTTTGAGTCCCAATAATAATAATAATAATAATAATAATAATATACATTGGTCAAAAATGTTAATTAAATTTTTAGTTTCTTTTTTTAAATAGATGACATAAAATCACAAACTTATTTATGTACATTATGCTACTAAATACCTCAAAGGTATCAGATCCCACCTAATCTTGGAAGCTAAGCAGGGTCAGCTCTGGTTAGTACTTGGATGGGGGTCAACCAATGAATGCCAGGTGATGTAGGGTGTATTTCAGTGGAAGAAATGGGCAAAAATGTCCCTGACTATACCTTGCCTAAGAAAACCCTATAAAATCCTTGGGGTTGCCATAAGTTAACAGGCAACTTACGCACACACATGCACGCGCGCGCACACACACACACACACAAGTCTTTCTGGTCTCTTTGGTTTTTACTTTTACACTTTCAGCCTTTTCCTACAACCTTTATAGTTAGAAACATATAATGTAAAGGAATGGAAGGAAGACTGAAAAAGAAACCCAGAAGTTAAGAAGAAGGCAACAAAGGCCTCAATGAAAGTGCAGGATTTGCTTTGGAGTATACAGAAGATTACTATGAGAATTGAGGGACTGCCTCCCTTCCAGTTCCTGCAGTGATGCTGTTCTATTAGGGCATGGGTAGGAAGATCTAAAAGATTAAAGAGATATTAAATAGCTTCTCCGTTTAGAAATGGACAATATAAAACCAGTTAAAACAATCATGAATAATAGAACCATAAAATATGTGCCATCTGGGTAAAATCTGTTTAGCCCAAAAAAAGCTTTAATAAAAAGCCTTGTTTTAACTTGGTGCAAAATGATTCCATTGTTGGCACCAGAAATTTATGGGGAGGGAATTCCATAACCAGGGAGTCAACACAGAAAAGTCTATTGATCATTTCTAGGGCAAAAATTACATATTAGAATAATGTTTGATTGTTTTCTACAATTTATGTAGCCAAAGAGAGGATCAGAGAGAGAGAGAGAGAGAGAGAGAGAGAGAGAGAGAGAGAGAGAACAGAAAAAATACCTGTGTTTTTGTGCAGCATGATAAAACTATCTACAAAATATATGGCAACAAATAATTATTTGTCACAAAGCTACCAAAATATTGTTTGTAAGGAGAAATGAAGAACGGAGACTGCAGGAAAGTTGTCCTTTAAACCACTGGTGGGTGGTGGGTGTCAAGCCCATGGGGTGGTGAATCCTCTGTTTTTCATTCCAGACTTGAAAGAAGCTATTCAAGGTGCTGAACCGTATTGCCAGAATAATAATAATAATTTATTTATATTCCGCTTTTTCACAGGGAATCAAAGTGGATCACAACAGTAAAACGACACAGCATACAATTAAAATTATAATTAAAAAGACAGATCTCCAAAACCCAGCCCTCCCTCCAATCGTAAAAACATAAGTCCAAGCCATAAAATAGGATTAAACAGCAGAGAGTATAAAACATAATAGAAAAGAAAAGAAAAAAAAATGTGGGTGAATTGTGCAAGAGTGGTTATCCTATAGGAGAGAGGGGGCAGGAATGGTGATATCGGTACCAATATCAATAGCAATGTTAGGAGCAATAGAAATAGCAGCAACAGTAATAGTAGTGCCAGGGGGGAGGCAGGTCAAGGAGGCTGATCTGGGAAGGCCTGCTGGAAGCGATCTGTCTTTATAGCCTTTTTAAACGCTTCCAAGGTGGTAAGATGACGGATCTCATCCTGCAGGTTATTCCAGAGCCTGGGAGCAGCAGATGAAAAGGTCCTCTGGGTCATTGCAGACAATCTAGTCTTCTTAGGTTGTAGCAGATTCTTCCTAGAGGACCAAAGTGTGTGGGGTGGATTATATGGAAGGAGGCGGCCCCACATGTAGTCTGGACCCAAGCCATGTAGGGCTTTAAAGGTTAAAACCAACACCTTGTATCTTGCCCGGAAACTGATAGGCAGCCAGTGGAGAGATTTTAGGACAGGTGTAATATAGGCAGTTCTAGGTGTGCCGGTAACCAACCTGGCTGCCATGTTTTGTACCAAATGAAGTTTCTGAACATGGCACAAGGGTAGATTCAGCCCTTATCTTGAGAATTTTTATGTGCTGTCACAGTTTGATAAAAATGTAGAATGCAAGTTTTGTGTGATGAATACTGTTAATATGTGGATTGTCTGAATCTTTATCTAGAATAAAGGGGTAAAGAGTTCAAGGAGTAATCTGGCAAAACTAGTGCTTCCCCAAACATTATGTTACCAATGTTGTGGTTCAAAGTTGAACAGTAAAGAGCAAAGAGATCACTAGGCCTTGTCAAGATCCCATCAAGATTCAATGCATAAATTACTACTACTCAAATCAGCTTTTCTGGCTGTTTTAAATCACTAGGATCTTTATTTTAATAGTTAACTATTAACTTTATAGAATAAGAGCTTTTTGTGACTAAAGAGCAAGTTCAGAATACCACCTGGTTTGTTTTGTGTTGATGTGGATATTCAGTCACCCAAAGAGTTAATTCCTGCTGAACACTTGTTTTAGAGTACAATTAGGAAGTAATCTTTCTGTGGCTAATAGCATAATTAGAATATCTTTTAAGACATACATTAAATTTTTGTCACAGATGCTGACATTTTTCTGCAGTGAAGTTGTGGGTGAAGAAATATCCTTTAACATATATTTTGAGTAGAAATTTTTGAATCATTTACACTAACATCACTTCATTTGCCTATTCATGTATTTTCTGGAATCCCTGCAAAATGTCAGTGTAGAAACATTCAATTTCTTTTTAAAGAAGAAGAAGAGGAGGAAAAAAGAACATCATGCTAAACAAGTACTGCCCAAGGTCAATGAATTAAATGCTGAAGTTATATTTTTCCAAACCAATGTATCAGTGTATCATTGGTGATAGTGTCCCAAACAAGTAGCTTTTCAATATAAATTACCCTGGATAGCTCATTTCTGGCTTCCATTACAAGCATTGCTTAATTGGTAGAACATTGTCAATGGTCTTAAAATCAATGCCCTTCAGCTTTCCAATAATCTAGCTATTATTGCAATAAAACTTAGCTTCTTTTTCAGGCTATTCAAGTCTCAGTGGCTCTCCTCTCCCCCCCCCCCCCCCCCCCCCCCCCCAAACACACATCAATTTCAAATCATCCTGGTCTCCTTTGCACTATTTATGTTAGTATATGAGACATATTGTTATTCTGAAGGCAAGTATGAACATTGTGCCCATTGTAGGTTTCTTCTGGTATTCCACAAAGGCCTTTTTTGCATTTTTCTTTCTTTGAGTGATGCTTCAGGGCATAGAAATACATCCTCTCAACCAAATCAAGCCAATATTTTTTTAAAAAATGGCACACTCACATAAAGAAATCTAAACTGTGAAGAGAAAAGGCACAGGAAAGCTTTTATTTCAAAAAGAAAAAGAAACTATAATCATCCAGTAGAACCCAATGCAAGTAAAACCTGTGGTAGAGAATGTGAACAAGAAAGAGCTATGTCCTTTTCTAGACTGAGAAAATTAATACCTTGATGCCCCTAATACAGTGGGGCCTCCGCATACGCTGACTTTTTATAAGCAGCTTTGAGCGTACGCGCTCAAGCCGCTGGGCACATGCGGGGCAGAAGGGGAAGCGCATCCCATTCAGTTGAATGGCGGCGTGCGCCCGTTGCGCTCCGCGCCGCCGTGCACGAGCCCCATTGTTTACAATGGGGCTCGAGCATAGGCGGAAATCGCCATACGCGGCAGGATCCGGAACGGATCCCCTGCGTATGGCGAGGTTCCACTGTACATGCTTGAAGGAGTAAATTTACATGGCAATAAGGACTGCTCTGAATTGAATTTAACATCGTTCCTGCCAGTATCTGAACAGATTTTTGGATCAACTTCAGGTTTACATACATCTTAAAGGGTTTCTGTATACGTCCTTTTTGATAGATAGTTTATTTTTTCTTGACCACCACATCTGATTTAATTATAGAAATAAAAAGACCAAGGAGTTTATCACACGCGAGGGCTCCCGTCATGCTCCTGTCGCCCAAATGTCACCAATCTGCAACAGGTGGGATCGCGCCTGGCACTATTAAAGAGGAACGCTTCTGTTTTTGTCATGGAAGCGTTCTTGTAATTGTCAGGAAAAGGGCCCTTTCTAATAACGATTTGATCCATTATTAAAAAAGGGCCCTTTTCCTAACAATTATGCTGATGGTTTCATGACAAAAACGGCAGCTAAGCGCCATAAGCGATCCCACCAGGAGGCTCCCATCACAGTTTGGTGACATTTGGGCGACAGGAGCATGATGGGATCCCTCAAGTGTGTTAAACTCCCAAGACACTTAGCTGAGGTCCAAAATCTTCCTGGCTTTCTTTCATGACTTTCTTTGCCTGCAAGCTATGGGGTTCCTGGTTTTTGTTGTGGCTGTGGTTACTATCTGCCACCAAGGTAACTTTGACTTATGGTGATTCTGTGAATGAGAAACCTCCAGGTCACCCTGTCATCAACAGCACTGCTCAAGTCTTGTAGACTCAGGACCATGGCTTCTTTGATTGAGTCTATACATCTGGAATGTGGTCTTCCTCTTTTCATACTGCCTTCTAGCTTAACAAGCATTATTGTCTTTTCTAGTGAGTCATGCCTTCTTGTGATATGGCCACAGTACAGCAGTCTCAGTTTAGTTATCTAAACGTCTAGATAACCATGTATTTAATATGTCACCTTTCTCCTAAAGTAGGATGCAGTGTGGCTCACAGATAAAATTGATTAAAAACTTACCAATAGAGTTTTAGAAACAGTAGCCCAGACAAGATGTAATCATAGGAAAAGCTGGCCCACTAGTTTTAGCTGTGCAAATGCACTCCTGGCCACTTCTGAAACCTGGACATCCAGGCCCAAAGCTGAAATTTCAGCGGGAGTGTAACCCCATCCAAGCTGAAATTTCAGGGGGGAGTGTAACCCCATCCAACAAAGGCAGGGTTCCTGTTTTTTGATCTGCCATTCAATTGACCAGGAGCACTTCTGTCTCATCTGGATTAAGTTTCAGTATGTTTGTTCTCATCCAATCTATTACTAACAACAGACACTGGTTCAGTATGTCAGCTTCCTTGGAATCACATGGGAAAGAGAGAGAGTTAGGTGTCATCAGCATAGTGCTGATACTGAACCCCCAAACTCTGGAAGATCTCTCTCACCAGTTTCATGTAGATGTTAAATAGACTGGGGGACAACACAGAATCCTGAGGGACTCCACAGGTCAATGGCCAGTGCACTGAACAAATCAGGTTTGGACTTGAGTTGCTCCAGAACCCCTTATTTATCTTTTTAGCAGGCCACAGTATCCATAGAAGCTTTTTGCAATACCACATTTGAAATGAGTTGATTTTCTTCAATCTGTCTTCACTGTCCAGCTTTCACAACCATACATAGAAATGGAAAATACAATGGCATGGACAATTCTAACTTCAGTATTCAATGATATATCTTTACGCTTCATTGTCTTCTCTAGTTCCTTCATAGCTGACCTTCCAAGTCTTAATCTTTGATCTCTTGACTGCAGTCTCCATTCTGATTAATGATGAGCCAACATATGGAACATTTTGAACTATTTCAATATTGTCATAACCTGCTTTAAAGTTATGTAAATCATCAATGATCATTATTTGTCTTTTCTTTATGTTCAGCTGTAAATCTGCCTTTGCACTTTCTTCCTTGATTTTCTTCAGCAATTGTTCCAAGCCTTTGCTATATTCTGCTAGTAGTATGGTGTCATCTGCGTAACTTAAATTATTGATGTTCCTTCCTCCAATTTTCACACCTACTTCCTCCAAATCTAATCCTGCTTTACATATGATATGTTTACTTCGAAGTTAACCAGACAGGGTGATAAAATGCAGTCTTGACTGACCCTCTCCCCCCACTTGCCAATTAGAAATCAATCAATTTCTCTTTATTCTGCCTTGGTGGTAGCCTCTTGTCCTGAGTACATCTGAACAATGAAATGTTGTGACACACCCATCTCTTTAAGAGAGATCCACAGTTTTTCATGATCTAGAAAATCAAAGGCTTTCCTATAATCTAGAAAGCACAAGTCTCTCCCCCCCCCTTTGAAAGTCTTTGGCATGCTCCATTATTCAACATATGTTGGCAGTATGATCCCTAGTGATGTTTCCTTTCCTTTTTAAAAAATCTTTATTATTTTAACATATACACAATGTTGCATATACCCCATTCCCTACTCCCAACTTCCCCCTCCCGCATGGCTTGAAGAGTTTAGGATCAATATACTGTTTACAATTAATACGTAACATTCAATATGTGGGATTTAATTACATTATTGACTTCATTGTACTCCGTATTCTGTTTAACTTTCTCAAGCAGGATTTTCCAACCCAAATTCTTTTCCTTTCCTGAACCCAGCTTGGATATCTGGCATTTTTGATCCATAAATGGTAAAAATCTTTGTTGTAGCATTTTGGAATCACTTTGCTTTGCTTTGATGTGCAATTAATGCTATGGGGTTCCCAATCTATTAAGTTTAAATTGTTATGCATATTGCGCAACAGAATGGGAAAGTTTACTTCCCCCAAAGATTTTATCTCTTTTGTTATGCAAAATGCATTGATCAGGAGACAAAAAGATACTAATGCTATCTGACAAAATATGACAGATATGCAAACCTATTGAGATTTTTAAATATATATATATATAATTACCAGATATCTATTCATATAACTAAAGGTTTGTGTACAAAAGAAAATGCAAGCTAAATACCTTGCTATCATAATTGCAGCCTTTCTTCAGTTGTATAAGACTATTTATTCAGGGCAACGTTTCTTTCGTTTCCTAAATTTGAATGTTTGAAAAGAAACTTGCATCATATTTTATTGGCCATTATTTTATTCTGCTTACAATAAACTTGTCCCAGAGTGTCACTGTTAGTAATATAAAGCATATACACAGAATATAGAAATTAATGCAAGTTAAATATGATTTCCTTCAGCAAGTGAATAGTAAATTCCTTAAAACTTCCTAAAGCCATTAAGATGGATCTCTTCTGGCAGGCCTTCCCAGAATAAAATACTTGACCACGAATAAGACTTCCCATCTAGTGAACTCTGCCCATGATGATTATTATTTGGATTAGCTGTTTTTTAATATGTAGTTTTAAATCTTATACTGTTTAATCCTGTTGGTCATTATACACACACACACACACACACATATATATATGGATGTATTTTAACTTGTTGTATGCCACTTTGATTGCCTGGCAAACAGCGGGATAGAAATAAATTTTTTATTATTTTATTATTTATTAAAGGTTAGCCACTACCTGTTGGTAAAGAATATATCTACTTAGGCCTGTTACAGACTGCCAAAATAAAGCTGCTTTGGGTCTCTTTGGAGGTATGCTATTTAAATGATGCATGGGTCCTAAGAGTCCGGAGGTCGTGCCAAAGCCACACTCCATTCCTAAGCACTGGAGTGCAGCTTTGGTGAAGCTTCCGGATTCTTAGGATGTCATTGCATTCATTTAAATAGCATACCTCCAAAGAGACCCAAAGCAGCTTTATTTTGGCAGTCTGTAACAGGCCTTAGTTTCGGCAGTTTTACAAAATAGCAGTAAGTGCCCCCTTATTTCACTCTACAACTGAAAACTAACCCAAATGGCAATGACGGAAAATATTAATTCAGAACATAATTGATTAATCTGTTATTAATTAATTTGAAAGCTTTTGATGAAACTAGGCACAAGAATTTAAGTTTCTAGGACTATTTGTTTATGAGAGAATGTGACTGGCAAAATTGAGCCAATATTAATTCTACATACACTCACCTTCAGTGTACTGGATCAGTTCCCATCATTTCCTGAAACTCTGCTACCAGTAACATTAATCGAAACCCTGAAGTCAACACAAACACATCCATCTACATGAAATTCTGCATCAGCGTTTCTTACATGGAAATAATTCCCTTGGTATGCTGAGTGTAACATACATGAAGTCCCTATGCCACTACCTCCCTGAATAAAATAACACAACTTCTTGAGGGTTTTTTTTAACAGAAAAAGGAGATTTATTATTAATAATTCATGAGTTCTCATTGAACATGCACGAAGCAACGGTGCTATTCAATAGAGAATACTGTCATCTGTCACTGTTTTATTTGACATTTACACTTTTTTTTTGCTTGGTACTGCAAAACTTTCTTGGATGGCATGCTAAGATTATTTAAATGGTTTGTGCATGGGCGGGGGAACCCTACACAATGCACAAATACTTCTTCTTTTAGTGGTAGTTTGTTTGGCTATTGTGTGTTTCAGTTAGATGGAGCTTATACTAGTTCGGTTTTTTTGTCTCACATTAATAATACTGGTACTTAACACCTATTTGGTAGATGCTTGAAAGGCTGTCTGAATAAAAGGATGTCCGGATACTAGAATGATGAAATAGAAATAGATTTGTTGTAGATATGTGTACAAATAGACTGCGAAACAGAGAGAAAACAAATAATAGCTGTTGTGAGAGAAGCTGACACAAATGAATTGTCATTGCTGATGCCAAATAAATATTTATAAATGGCATCAGAGGGAGACCCATTTGTATAAAATTGCAAGCATGAAGAGGGCATTTAGCACAATGACATTACAGAGTTAGGGGGGCTTAGCAATTTCTTGCTGATATTAGGCTCATGAAAATCTTTCTGCTCTGTGGATTAGTTATTATTTATAAAAATTGCAGAACCAGCTGATACATTCATAAGCTAATTATTGTAGCAGCTGGGTATACATGGTGCAATATGTCTGAGGCTGTGAAGTATCACAGATTTCTTGGACCCTGCTGGTGTGTGTGTGTGTGTGTGTGTGTGTGTGTGTGTGTGTGTGTAAGCACTGTAGAAAGCTGGATCCCTTAATCTGATCACCCAAGCAAAGAGTTTCTGGGGAAACTGGATTAATATTTCCCTAAGTAACAGGAATGCGATTCACCTTCAGAGCTGAGCTCTCCTAAACATGCCATTAGCTCATGTCCACTGGGGAATCGAGACATTCTCAGGTGTCCTGAGGATGGGATCTTTGCCTGGTAACTTCTTTTGCCAGAAATTAATTTGGTTTGCTCATGTCTGCACACATGGTCACACTGCAGTCTAGTTCTCTCCTTAATAGCTCTCTACGGTCAGGACCTTGCATGTTGCTTGGCAAATTGAGCGCTATACTTCCTCAAGACTAATGGCAAAGAGCATGTAGTCCATAATGAGGCCTGTAGTGTCAGGCTAAGTGACTGTAATGAGTGCAGATTATATCAGTGCTTATCCATCAAATGCAGCTTAATATTGTATACCACATTCCAAGATCAGAAGCAGAGATGGTAGCAGTCAGCTGTCAATCGTCTCTTTTCAAGCTGAGCTTTCCAAAAATGCAGCCGCATCCTCAGACAGACCAGTAAGTCTTCGGATCGAGATCATTCAAAACGTTGACTTTGAACAGCTGTAGGAATTTTCTTATCCTTTAAAAACAGCTTTCTGGGAAAAAAAAATAGGTCTTGAACTACACTTTCCCGTGGGAAGTGTTTTAACCATACCTGATTGAAATACTTGAAAGTGTTTGTTGGAGGCTTACTTGGATCTGTAAAAAGGATGGAGAAATAGGAGCTTATTTTTTCCACAGATGGTTTATTTTACATTTCAAAAATTATTTCCTTTGTGAGGAGGAACCCCTGAGAAAACACTTTGGAGCTAAGAGGGTTTTTGTTGTTGTTTTGTTTCTAAATTATTATGAAATAGACACAGGATCTTGTGTGAGAGGAAGAGACTGTTTGTGTGTCAGCTGATTCTGTGGTTATCCACATACCATTGAAAATACTAAATACAGATATTTATTCAAAGAAATAATTAGATATCTTCTTTTCATTTCCCCCCCACTCCTAGCTTATTGCAAGAAAAGATCAGGTCTGCACAAATGTGGCCTCTCACTTGTAAAAACAAGGCAGTGTTGTGTTACAGATTAGTTTATAAATCCCCAGTGGCTTCACAGTTCAGTGCCTACAGCTGCTGCAGATGGGCCTGGGTTTTTGTCTCTTTGCTGTGCTGCAGCCGGCAGTTGAAGGAGAAAATGGAATGATCAGGTTATTAACATGTAGGCCGTGAGGAAGAGGCTGCACAATGAGAACAGCTGGTGTTGCTGTCTTGGCTGATGCAGTGGAGATAATCAAATCTTGCCTTTTCCTTTTTTTCCTTTTTTCCTTTTCCTTTTCCTTTTTTTTCTCCCTTTTTGCAGGGGGAGAGAGTAAAGACAGAAGACACAGTGGATACTTAGGCAAACAATGACACGAGACTATATGTGGTGTTAATACCATCTCCCATCAGGACTTGTCACTGACTTATAAGTTTTTGCATTACAAAAATCTCTCAGTGATTCTTCGGGTTAGTGACAAACCACAGTGTATAGGTATTGCCACTAACAGTACTGAAAGAAGACATCTTGAATCTTAACAAAATATTTTTAAAAATCAAGATTTTCTAAGTGCTTCTTAACGCATGAGATGATCCCTCAAGTCCCATTGATTTCAACGTCTAGTTGAGCACAGGGCTGTGGACTGCACTGGGTGACTCCATGGGGGATATTTAGCAGGGTGGTCACTCACTATTGGTTTCAAGACCCCCAGCTGCCCTCCTCTGCCAGCCAAGACATCTCTGGCGTCCATCCCTGTTGAGTTTGGCAGGGCTGATGGCTGGGCCAAGAAAAGGAGATACCATAAGTGGTGATTATGAACTCCTCCCTTTCCCCAGAAGGAAGTACAGGGCAGGGCAGTGGGACAGAAGGGAAGGGAAGGTGGGCAGTGTGCCAGGCAGCTGAGCTGGGCAAGGGGGATGGCAAGGTGGGCAGGAGGAGGAGGCAGACGGTGACTGCCCCCCCCATTCCTGCTGCTGCTACTACTACTCCTTTAACTGTGCCTCCCCTCTCTTCCCACTCTCTCTCCAGGGTTGCACATCCCATTTTTGGAGGGGAGGGAGGACTCACCACCTGGCACTGCCTGCTGGGGGATGGGTTTGGGATGTCAGGTGGGATGTAGCTGCTACAAAGGCAGTTATGGCATTCGTCTCTTCCTCTTCTGTTCCCCTTTCTTCCATCTTCTTCAGGGGTGGGGACATCCCAAGAGGCCCCAGTCCTGGCCCCCCTCCCATCCCTATCATTGCTCCAGGGGGCAGCATGTGGCAACCAACACCAAGTCCCTTCTTCTGGCAGCTCTTATTCACTAGCACTGGAGGGTGACTGTCTGCCTGGGTGTGAAACCATGAGTCATTACTGCACTGGGATGACACCAGTCCTAGTGATGCCACTGTCAAATGGACAAAGATATATACTTGAACTTTATCTGGGCTGGGCTGATACTGTCAAAACCTAGAGCTCTCAATTCAATGTATGGGCTATAAAACTCTCAAACTATTTGAATTAGGAAGTGCTGGGAAATCTTTTATTTATTAGTAAAACCACAAGAAAGGATGCTTCAGTCACTGCTGTGCAAAAGACAGCTGCTTGCAGATATGAGAAACTAGGCACTGCAGATGTATAGTGTACCTAAAAATCCAAAGAGGATTAGCATACCTGCTTTCTATACATAAAGGTGGCTGAATCTGGGAGAGTTTTTCACTCATTAACAACAATTCTGCCTTTCTGCTCTATAGTTTACATTGCACTTTTCTCACAGCGATGTAGGCAATATCTCTATCTATTAATGTCATGATTAAATTCTATTAAATTTGTTTAGGGGAGTGGTCTCTTTCAAAAGTTCAACTAAGTAATTCTTTCCAGTTGGATCCTATGTGGGAACCATGCATTTTTCATAAGCAGTACATGCTGACTCATAACTGATAACATAAGAACATATTCTGTTGCTGTCTTGCCAGGGAATCTAGTTGTGCATCAACTAGATGCATTCAAAAAGCGTTCATTGTATGAATTTTCCATTTTGGTACTCAGTATCTGGCATCCAGACAAGAATCTGGCAAGCTGTCTATACTGCCCTATTTGAATCAGTATCAAATATATATGTGATTGCACTAGAAAACATGTTTAAAGTTCACTGCATATTTGATTAAATAACTTGGAAGATGCCGTTTGGATTACAGTAGGATTATAATGACCAAACTAGCATGCATGATACAAGTTCTAGTACTTTTAAACACTCTTAATGTAAGATATCTCAAATGAGTAGCTGGAATTGGAGATGCCACCTTCAATCATGGTAGTACATCATATTGGAATAACAGAAGAAGAGCTTTTCCAACAGAATCGGAGAATTATGTCGTTCATCAGTTCATTAGTACTTAACAAATCCAAATTTTTACTTTCCACTGCAGGGCTGGCTGTGTGAACTGCTCCGGTGGAAAGAAAATCCAAGTCCAGAAAATCGTACACTCTGGGAAAATCTGTGTACAATTAGACGCTTCCTGAATCTTCCCCAGCATGAGAGGGATGTGATCTATGAAGAGGAGTCCAGGCATCATCACAGTGAACGCATGCAGCATGTTGTCCAGCTTACCCCTGAGCCTGTGCAGGTCAGTTGTTCTTTATAAAATGATTCTTGGTCCTGCTCTTGTCATGTGTTTTGTTCTTCACTTTGAAGGAAAGAAAACATGACTGGTTTTTCAGCATTCTCCAGACTTACAAGCATGAACCACTTAGTGTCATCTTCAGTGTAGGAATTCCTTATTGGGTTCTTGTAGGGATTAAGACTGCATTGAAAGAGGATGACCATGCATATGGGCAGTTATGATTCTCTCTTCTGTTACAGTCACACCTAGATACATAAACAGATTTTATAGCTACATCTTTTCATTGGTATCTGAGTGGTACCTTTTATCAATTTTTTAAAAACAAGTACATGAAAAATGTTTTCAAAATGGAAGCTCTTCATTTTGCATTTTAAAACTTTCATGTTAGCCGGTGCTGAAATAACTGCAAAATAGAGAAAGTGTTGAGAGGTTAAGCAGATTTATCTGGGAAAAGAGATTTTTTTAGAAATTTCATATCAGATTAAATTTATCACCCTTGCAGGTAGGTTGTAGTGGAAGCTGCAGGTATTCTAGAGGTAGGTTTGTCTAAAGGTTGACCTTGAATATTTAGCCTACTTTTGAAATTCCTCAAACACTTTTTTTTTCCATAGTGCATGTAGTTTCTTAGTGACACATTACACTATATTGGAGTGTGATGCATTTGTATTTGTCAGCAAGTTACAAAGCCTGGCATTAATTATTTATTACAATCAAAGTTAAAAAAAAATGAAGACTATCTGGAACAAGCTGGCAACTACAAATAGCAAAACTCTGGAGATTCTCCAGTACACCTGATACATTAGATCTTTCTTTGGGGGAAATTGTACTTCAGGTATTGTTATGCCTATCTGCCATGCCTCTTATGTTTGCTAACCTGATCATAAATTCTGTTATTGGGTTGCAGTTAAGATACCTATAGTGCCACTCATGAAAAAGAACCGATGGCTTATAGGATCATATTTGTCACATCTGTGCTGATTGTACTTGTATTTGGGTTGTATCATGTGACATAATTGAACATCCTTACTATCTCAAGTTGGCAATAAAGCTTAATCTTCCTAATATTTACTCTGTTTGAGGAAATATGCCTTCCCAAATGCTTTTGGGCTCTGATTACTCTGTCATACCTTTATATTGCATAGCTTTTTTCAGTAGCTGAAATACTTTAGAAGAGTCTGTTAGATAAAACATCATACCAACATGCGTGGATCTTAGTGTTTTTCCCTCTCAACTCTATTTCTGTATCTACAGTAATCAGTGTTTGTAATACTTTCTCATGAGATCTTCATTGTTGTGGCAAAATAAAAGGCTGAATGTGCCCTTTTGGCTGTTGCTGCCACCGCCACCAACAGCCCCCCCCACCATTGTTGATACCAGAGGTGGGAATGTCACTGCCCCAGTGATAAATTTAACTCATTAAAATCATTTAGTTGAATGCTGATTTAGTGGCAATACAGCATTTGGTTTACCTGAAATTGTTAAAGTTGGCAGAAACCTGTTGATAACTATTATCTTGCTGAGATAGAGGAAGCAAAGGTTTGCCATTATAGACAGATGGATGAGTATTTATTACAATCACAAACCAGCATAAAGTTTGCCATTAAAAAGTTACTCATGCCCTTGCTAATGAACTATTTAGAAAATTAAAGGTTTAGTACTAAGTGCTAACAAGTTCTTTAGTTTGGAGAGATTATGTTTGGCTGAATGTTGACTTTAGTATTTATATTTCTTGACATGGTAGCTGTTCGTGGCATCATTTTTTATGCAGAAAGTACATTAATGAGATGAATACTTGGAACTACTAGGCACTACTGGTGGCGCAGTAGTTAAATGCCTGTACTGCAGCCACTCACTCACAAACCATAAGGTTGTGAGTAAGGTTGCGAGTTCAGTACTAGCAAAAGGGCTGAAGCTCGACTCAGACTTGTATCCTTCCGAAGTCTCTAACATTGAGTACCCAGATTGTTGGGGGCAATTAGCTTACAATTTGTAAACGCTTAGGGAGTGCTTAAGTGCACTGATAAGCAGTATAGAAATATACTTGCTATTGCTATTGCTACTATATTTTGTTGTGATTTCCCAAAAAAGTCTTTGGAAGAAAAGGAAATAGAGAGGAAAGATGCACTGTCATTGGTGAATCACAAAAACTAATGACTATTGTGCAAAGGATTTATTATTCTTACAACACGAATAGTCAGTGCAGTCTTTGTTCTGGTGACTACTATATCTTGCAATTGTGTGTTATTATTAGTTTGCTCTTTTGTGTATTTTGGACCTAAACTACTTAAAAGTTGTAATTGTGCTTTCAGTTATTCAGACTTTTCCCACTTATCATGATTTCACACACACACACACACACACACACACACACACACACTTACTTCTTGTAAGGCATTCTTCATTTATTTTTTCTCTGTGTAGTTTTGGATTTGATATGCTTCTTCTGAACTAAGGCCCAAAATCTTGCTGTATCACAAACCCACAATCTGGCTAGTATTTTTTTTTCTATAAAATTATCTGCTTCCCTTAGTGTCATATCTCATAAACAGCAAGAACATATTGGATGAATGTATCTGGTTTCTTGATAAGAACTCTGTTTTTTCTGGCTGACATCATCATTACATCATTTACACACACACACACACACTGTCCTGAGGCCTACAATCTAAAAAAATACATGACTCACAAGGAAAAGAGATTGACATTTGAGGAGGGGATTACGTTTAGGATATGATAACTGCTCTTCTCTCCTTCTGAGGCCACAGCAGTGATAGTTAGGATGGAGGGCCTTTTACTGGGATCAAGGGACAATGCTACTGTGCCTGACTGCTGTTCTCTCCTAAAGCATCCAGAGCACTGGCAGTTAAAATGGGCTGCTTTTCATCAGATGCTGGGCCTAGGCATGATGAACCTGTGCTGGATGGAATATTGGTTGTTGTGTATCTTCAAGTCATTTCTGACTTATGATGATCCTAAGGTGAACCTATCATGGGATTTTCTTGTCAAGATTTGTTCAGATGATGTTTGCCTTTGCCTTCCTCTGAGGATGCGCGTGTGAGACTTGCCCAAGGTCATCCAATGAGTTTCCATGATCAAGTGGGGTTTCAAATCCTAGTGTTCACAGCTGCTGGATGTCCAGACAGAATAATTTTATTTGCTAATTGCTAAGGAAAGCATATAAATTTACTTGGGAGGAGAGTGTGATAATACTTATTTCTTAAATTTGCATCCCTGTATTGACTTTGGGAATGAATGGGTGGTCATGGCACATCAAAACAGATTCAGAAATAATAAGGAGGCAAAGCTATTTGTGTACATGAACATTTATTGGTAAATGGAGGCAGTGGATGTTTTGTTGCCAAAAATGTTCTGCACTGTGAAACGCTTTGATCCACAGAAAGTGTGCCAAGTGGAGGCCTCCATGCATGCAAACATGTCTGTACACCTATCCACTTTGGCAAAAAGCAACAATATCACACTAAAGGAGGGCCCAAATCAGTAGGCAAAGTGCAGCTCTCTTATTTCCAGAAGTCCAAATGGAGAGATATAGCAATAATGTACCTCCTCACACCATGACTGTTGGGGCTAGGTAGAGAGGGAAGGAAAGTAGAGCTGACTAGTTCAGAAGGAAAGCATGCAATCTCTTGACTTATTTCTTGGAATACTGACATGCTCAGTAGGTGGGTTTTTATTCTGCTCTCTCTGCCTTGTTGACTGATTTGTAAGCAAGATAGCCTATTGTAGGCTGTGACATAAAGTTCAATGAATTGTGTAGCCACCTATCACAATCCCTTCTTGTGACAATTGGCACATTGACTATCACTGCTGTCCTTAATGAAAGTAAAGGTTTACTTCACAATATTTCTACAAGATAAAGAGACAGCTTCAGGGCTTTGTGTAAATCAAGGCTGATCAGAGTCAAATGGTAAGCATGGTAAAGCCAAATTATCTGAGGTGCAGCAAAGTGCCTATTTTTGAAAACATTCATTAGAGTTCATTTTCTATATAAACTATCCATTCATCAACCAGAAAGTGCCAGGAAAGGAAATAGTTTGTTACACATTGCTGTTAATACAGATTAATGATTACCGTATATACTTGACTATAAGTCCGCCTCATGTATAAGTCGAGGGCATGTTTTGGGGCTAAAATTATGGATATTGATATGGCCCGTGGATAAATTAAGGGTAAAATTTAGGGGCATGTAACAAAGGATGTAAAGGATAATGCAAAGGAAAATGATGCCAAAGAACTTAAAAAATCCTGTCAGGTATACTGTAACTGTTTGTGCTTATCCTAAAGGCTGGATGGATGAAAGAGCAGAGGGGAGCCTTGCTTCTTTTTGGTGCTCCCAGGATGGACTAAGCTCTCACCGTTTATCACTCTATTTAGAGAAAGGGGGTGGTTCTTTTTAAATATATATATGAGTTAAAGTATAGTACTTACATTGATCCGTGGATAAGTCGACTCAAGTTTTTTTGGGTCAATTTTTTGACTATAATTTCTAGATTTATACATGAGTATATGCAGTAATCTCTATTAATGCTGTAACAGAGATTAACATGATTAAAATATATTCATTTAGACAAATTTTTAATGAATTCTGACTTGTTACCAATGAGTCAGCATGCTGTGATGTGCTAGCCTATTGCTCCTCCTCTAAGCAGAAATGACTAAACCAACCATGGTCCTTCTGTCTATAGTTTTTAGTTTGATGTCCAAACCTGGCAGGAGCAGGCACTCTAGGTTGTTTTTCCTCTTCTGATTTCTTGAGGCATCTTTAGCTGCTCCCAAGTGCAATAGGAACAGTAGGGAAGTGTTGTGTGAGCATTGTGCTCATGGACAATAAAACTAGGTTCCTGTAAAACCTTGCTTATTGTGATATGAGTTAGTCCTGTGTGCCGCCTGCTCTCTACTGCATCAATATTTTAATGCAATTCTTATTCTAAGTATTGTCATTTTGAGAAAAAACAGCAACAGTAGTGTGATTCTTGTTTCTATGAGTAAATAAAGAAGCAAAGCTTAGGATCTCTTCTACAAGACTGTATTTAACTGCAGACTTGCATTTCAGTGTCATGATTGTAATGCTGTCTTCTGCTCTTACCATACTAATATCATATTATAATTTTCATACAACAAATAGGTAGATATGATTGATGCATAAGCCGATATGGAAGGGGAGGAGGAGATAAATACTTCAGAGGCAATGGGATAGAAAATTCCTTAGCAGAAGCTATCAATGAACACAGGTCATGGCCAGTTCTCCTTGGCAAATAGCATTGACACAAAACTGTAATCAGAAGAGGGAGTACCATATGTATACATGCAATTATAAAGTAAGAATGAAAATGAATTAAGCAATTAAGCAGCACATTGAATATCTGATTTTGAACAAGACTAAGATCAAAATACCTGCATCAAACAAACAATCTTTTTTAAAAGAAAGAGAATTGCTTGAATAATGTAGTAATTACATTAGGTTTTGTGCAAAGTGCAATAAGAGGGCATTGTTAGACTTGATTAAATGATATTGACAATAGGGAGCAGTCTTAGTTTATATGTATATCTTTGTTGAGTGTGGCAGAATTTAGCACAATATGTATGAGAGAGAGGGGGGAGGGAGAGGGAGACTGGACAATGCTGTTCTTAAACAGTTGGTGCTGTTCTTAAACAATGCATTTATTTATGTGTAGCTTAGCCACTGTGCTAAACCATGTCCCATGTCCTCTTCTCAACTTCAGTTGTTTCTTAGAAAAGGAACAAACCTGATAAAATTGTTGGTGTACTAGTCATCATGAAGAATCAAAGCTAATCTCTGTAATTTTTACATTGCACTGTTTTGAGACTGTCACTCTCAGAGGTTTCATAACATTAACTTTGCCCTTTGCTCCATCTAGCTCTGAATTCTCCAAAATCAGTGTTTTCTAGAAGCTATTTAAAAATTGACACAGTGTCAATTCAACAGGTTATATTAGCAACATATATATTATTGTTTTTCATTCCAAAATAATAATAATAATAATAATAATAATAATAATAATAATAATAATAATAATTTATTTGTAGCCTGCCTTTCCAGTGATCAAGACGGGTAACAACATGTTAAAATGCAACAACAGCATTATACCCAATAAAACATCAAAATAAAATCACAAGTACACAATACAAATAGCACCAGCTAGTACTACAGTGCTACTGAGAGGGGAGTACTTTGGGGGCATTAGGGGTATGCCTGCTGGAACAGGTGTGTTTTTAACCCCTTTTTAAATTGGTCCAGTGAGGTGGCCGAGCGAAGCTCGCTGGGAAGCGAGTTCCAGAGCCTAGGGGCCGAGATGGAGAAGGTCCTCTGATTAGTGATGGAATATCTCCCTTCTGGAACTCTTAGTAGTTGTTTCCCGGCAGACCTAAGTGTGTGGGGCGGATTGTATGGAGAGAGGCAGTCCTCCAAGTACCCTGGGCCCAAGCCATTTAGGGCTTTATAGGTGATAACCAACACCTTGTATTGCGCCCGGTAGCGAATAGGCAGCCAATGAAGGTCTTTAAGGACTGGTGTTATATGACTGGTCCTGGAAGTACCAGTGACCAGTCTTGCTGCCATATTCTGCACCAATTGCAGCTTCTGAGTATGGTACAAGGGTTGCCCCATGTAGAGCGCATTGCAGAAGCCCCTTCGAGAGGTTACCAGAGCATGTACTACTGTTTCAAGGTCCCCCCGGCCCAGGTAGGGACGCAGCTGGCGTATCAACCGAAGTTGATAACAGGTACTCCTGACCGTCGCATCCACTTGAGATGTAAGGTGGAGTGACGAATCAAGGAGCACCCCCAGACTGCAAACAGAGTCCTTCACAGGAAGTGTGATCCCGTTCAGGACAGGTGGAACCACCGCCATCCCCGGGCCTGGAGAACCTATCACGAGCACTTCCGTTTTCTCTGGATTCAAACTGAGTCTGTTTTCCCTCATCCAGCCCATTACTGACTCCAGACAGGCATCGAGAGGAGAGATGCCATCCTTGGTCACTGCATCAGTCGGAGACACAGAGAAGACTATCTGGGTGTCATCAGCGTACTGATAATCCCGCGCCCCATGCCTCCGGATGATCTCTCCCAGCGGTTTCATGTAACTGTTGAAAAGCATGGGGGACAGAATGGTTCCTTGAGGGACACCAGATGTAAGGGCCCTCTTATCGGAGCACACGTCCCCCAGCTGCACCAACTGGAACCTGCCCGAGAGGTAGGAACGGAACCACTGAAGCGCAGTGCCCGTGATTCCTAACTCCCCCAGGCGCTCCAGAAGGATACCATGGTCAATGGTATCGAAAACCGCTGAGATGTCCAAGAGCACTAACAGGGACACGCAACCCCTGTCCATGCCCAGACGGAGATCATCGATCAAGGAGACCATGGCAGTCTCAACCCCGTAGACCGCCCGAAAGCCGGTTTGAAATGATTGGCAAGTGGATTCACGGGGTCATGGAAGTGGGGGGCAGTGGCTAAATATAAATGGGAATGTGCATCAGTATGGAGCATTCCCATCCACAGCTAATAGAAGCTATTAAGGCATAACCATTTGAACAGAGTTAAATGTGGATTACAAGGAAATGACTAATATATATCTTGGACCTGGTACATACCTTCTTGAAGGTCCAGGCTGGCGGTGGTGGTTTTTCCACAGGAGGGAAGCCGCAGCCGCCAAATTGCGGGAGCGGCATAACAAGTGCACCACAGGGCGCTGCCATTGTTATGTCGCCATGATGTTTTAGGGGTTAGGGAGCATGTACATGGTGCGCGCTCCCTAACCCTAATGCCAACACGGTACACCGCTTTTTGGCAGTTTGTACCGCGCCATAAATAAACAAAACAGTACTTTTTTTGGCTTGTAAATGATAACTTGATTGTACTTCTCATGCTCACATATCAAAAATAGAAGCAAAATGCAATGGAAATTGTGACAGAAGTGGAAAGAGTGCATTGCCACTTTGCATTCTAAACATCAACATGGCTGTTCTGTGCTATATATGAGTCTTCAGAATGGCTGTTTGGGATAATCACCGCAAGAATCTCATTTGCATGACCATTTTGTCCAAAAGAAAGATTATTCTAAAAATTTCTCAAACTTCCACTAAATGTGGCAATAGAGGGACAGGATGAAAATATTCTTTTAACAGATCTTTTATCCATTCATTTCCATTTGATTATAATTTTGATAACACTGTACAAAATTCCTAAGCTAAATAATAGGTAATGGAGGTGGACAGAAAATTGTTGTTGTTGTTGTTACTCTTGTGTGCCTTCAAGTCATTTCCGACTTATGGTGAACCTATGGTGAACCTATCATGGAGTTTTCTTGGTCAGTTTCTAAAAAGGGGGTTTACCATTGCTATTCTCTGAAGTTGAGGGCAAGTGTAGCTTGCCCAGGATCACTCAGTAAGGGCCCGAACAGACAGGCCAAAATAAAGCTGCTTCAGGTCATTTTGGAGGTATGCTATTTAAATGATACAGGCCTAGTGACAGGAGCTCACCCCATCTTGCAGCATTTGGGCCTTGAACTGCCAATCTTCCGATCATCAGAACTGGCATCTTAACCACGAAGTCACCACATCCCTCTTGAGGGTTAGGGAGATATAAATATCTCCTCTCCCAAAGGATCACCATGTTTTAAGTTCCAAGATGCCTAGCATGACTTTAACTTTTAAAAAAATAACTTCCTAAATTATTGTTTGGTGACTAATATACCCACATTATATATAGTCAAACTTTGATAACAGTATTCATGCCACTTAATTGAGTGGTCACATTTAAATATTTTGAGAGAAGGTATTTGAGGTCTGAACAAATTGCAGCTACTTTAATGGAAGGTACATAAAAATAGCAAAATCTCCAAAGTGAAAATATTGCTTCCTTGCTATAGTTTATTTGCCATGTTTCTTAGAAACTGATACTTTGCCATGGAGAAATATGTGACTATGCTTGGTGGTTTTGTTTTAATGAATGTTTGACCACTTTTCTTTTTAGTAAGCACCATTTGGACATTTTATGACAATTTATAGAAGCTTAGAAATCTTGTTCTTGCAAGCATTGCATGCATTTTGACAAAACCAATAAGTTACACATTATGGGCAATGAGGCCCTTTATATTTGACTATGAGATATCCAGTAGAGTTTCTTATGGTAGATAGTTATTACAATTGCTGTGGAAAGCCACGGAGATTTCACTATTGAAGCCAAACCTACCTATCATGTCATTTCAGCTGTTTCTGTTTAACTCTGATGCCTAATGTGGCTAGAGAATGCTGCAGATTTCTATTAAAAATAACTCCATAATAATCATAGTATAACTTACATTGGGAAGAGGAGAAATATTCAACTTCCTTAGTTCAGTACTGTATATTTTAGATTTCATTTTATCCTGAAAATTGTAGATAATATATCCCAGACAAAAGAGATTTTTGTCACTTTTGAGACTGTCCTTTTTTTTCCTCGGGCCAAAAAAAAAAATATACAGACCCCCCCCCTCCCTCCACCTCTAATCCTGTGTAATGTGCTGATCCTAAGATATTTAGGAATTTAGATGCCAAAGCCACATTGAATCATGCCCCACATAGTAACCTTTACACTGCTGTCTTAGGGTAACACCCTTAGGATTGGCTTTCTGGTCAGAAGTGAAAGCTTCTATTAATGGAGTAAGAAGAGAGGTGGTTTTAAAACATTTTCCTTTTCTCCTGAAGTCATCTATACTGCCTGCTATGCTGTCCTGTAGGTTTTAGAAATGTTCTGTACTTTGAGAGCAAGTACATTTAGAAGTATTGGATGAAAAAATATTTAAAACATTTAAATATGAATTTTCATATAATGGTTTTATTTATTTATTTGGTTAAAAACAGATTAATGCAAAAATGGCATAGAAGTAAGTCTTTCATAGTGCTGATGTAACATGTGTGAAGGGCATCTCAGTTGTATCATAATATCACAAGGTATAAAAAATTGTGTGTAAATACCAACCTCCTGCCATGCAACCAAGCATATGTTACCCTTGTTGAACAGGTAAACTATCATTTCTCCCTGGCTACACCAGCACTCTTAACTTGGTTATGAGTCACCTAGCTTCCTATAATCTCTGCACTCAACAAAGTTCTATCTAGTTACCTTCACTCTTGAATTGGAAAATCTGGGACAATAATAATAAAAAAATAGGGTTGCCTTAGGGTTGATGTAAGTTGAAAATGATTTGAAGACACATAACTACAAAAAAAGTAGTGGTGGTAGTGGTAGTGGTGGTAACAGATGTTTTTGTTCCTGTCTCAGCATCATGTGTCTCTGTGGTTCATGTAGAGTTGAGAGTGATAGAAGAAATGATAGGCAAATATTGAACTCGTCCAGATTGGCCTAAAGAAGCATGGGTTTTTGTGTTACAGTCACTTGGTTTCTACTGATTTTTGCCACTCATTGTCTCCTCAGCATCCACTCATTCCACTCTTTTTATGGCTGTTTGTAGCAATTTCGTGAATCTGCTTTAGGACTCTTGTGCAACTTTTTTAAAAACAAAACAAAAACCAGAGCATGGATTGCTGAGGTGATCCTGTTGTATGAAGGGGAAATTGTCTCCAATCTGAATTTGGGGGGGGGGGGGGGATTACAGTATTATAGTGCAAAAGTGACTTTTCACTATTGCTCTGACATACTATAGGTTTTTTTAAATGTAAGAAAGGAAGAAAAGAAAAGGGTCCTTTTTGTTCTGATATGTTTTTGAATGAAAAAGAAGCCCATTTGAGGATGGGAATAAAAGGCTGTCAGAAAATAGTCCAGGGCAACAGAAACCATGGTTTGCCTGCTCTGGAAGAATCTTATGTCAGACCTCTTCAAAAACAGTTTAAAGTCTGTTTGACATGCCACTTCAGATGATGATAGCCACGGAAACTATTTTTTTTTACAAGCACCATTATATCAGCAGACAATGCTCCCAGGAAGCTACTCTAGGTAGAAAATGGATTGATGCATGTGTGTGATAACACTTTGCTTTTATAATCACTCAGGTAGAATCCTGTTCAGATATTATAATAGGACCAAACCCCATTTACCGGAAGTGACAAATGCAGACATTCACAGTTTTACTTCATTACTCCTAAAATTGTTAATAGGATTGGCTCATACATACATTCATTGGACTTTCCCCATCATTCATACTACATTGCTACCTCGGGTTACGAAATTAATTCGTTCCGCCTCTGCGATCGTAACCCGATACATTTCGCAACCCGAAAAGGCTTTTCCGAAGCGCGGCTAGCGACTGGAAAGCCACTAGCCGTGCTTCGCATTTGAATTTCGCGCCGAAATAAATTTCGTAACCCGAAAAAAATATGTAACCCGGAACAGTTTTTTCCAATCTAACTTTCGTATCCCGGAAATTTCGTAACGCGATCATTTCGTATCCCGGGGCACCACTGTATTTCCTTTAGACACATTAATTTTGCTGCTACAGAGAACTATAGATCTTCCCTACAAGTGGAAAAGATACAATTATCTCCATTCAACCATTTCTAAAACCAACAAACCGTGCGAAATAAGGATCATTCCAGTTATTGTTGTTTCTTATCTCTACCACTTAAGCAAAGTAATGGAATTTATAGCAGACAGTATAAAAAAAACCCCAGACTTTCCTGGAGAAAGCTTACTTTTCCCCCCATCACTGCCATTCTGGTTTTAGATCTAGCTACAGTACTGAAACCAATGTAGTGACTCTGGATGAGGACCTGTGGCTTACAAGTGGTAGGAGAAATATTGTCATCAATTCTGTAACTCTCACAAGCTTTTGGTGTATATAGGTCAACTTCTGTTAAACAAACAAACAAATAAATAAATAGTTCTCTTTCAGGACTTGGTGGCAGTTTGTTGGCTTGCCTATGCCTTGCTATGATCATTCCATTTATGGTTTAAATCCAATTGTTACTCCTAAACAGAGTAGACCAAATGAATCAGTGAAACGTCTGTAAGGGGTGACTGAACAAGTTCCCATTCTCTCGGCATATCTGCTCTAGTTGGATAAATGGATTTAGGCCCATGTATTTCTGTGTTCCTTAGGACTGTTGCTTGAGTTCCTCTGAGTTGTCCTGTGAGTGCATGCTGCTTTTCTCTTTGCCATGTTATTTCTCCTTACAAAAAATATTGACATGAAACCATTGGAGCAGTCATCCAGAAAGAATGAACTGAAGTGTTATCAATGTGCTGATGACAGGTATTTCTTATTTTCTATCTGATCTGGGAATTGCAATCTCAATTGTTAATTCCATCTGGCTTTAAGTGGTGTGTTTCCTTCTGGAATCACCATGCCTAGGTGTGAGATAACCAGATAATGTCACTGTGGCCTAGTGTGAGATGCACTGTTTCTCAGTTCTGGAATCAGTTCAACATGTTGATTTTAACCAGAAAACCGTCAAAGAACCTATTTATTTATTTATTTGCATGAAGTGACTGGGTTTGTAATAATAATAATAAAAATTTTATTTATACCCCGCCCTTCCAAATAGATCAGGGCGGCTTACAAATGCACCTTAGTGCAGCAAATACAATATAAAACAGATTAAAAACAACATCATCTCTACATAAAAACAATAAAAACCCCTTAGCCCAACCTCACGGCCACGAGTGAGGAGGGAGGCCCATAGGATGTTTAGTCGGGGAATGCCTGATTAAATAGGAAGGTTTTGAGTCCCTTCCTAAATTGGGCCAGGGTGGTAGATGAGCGGAGCTCTATGGGCAGCGTGTTCCAAAGGGCTGGGGCAGCTGTGGAAAAGGATCTTCTGGCCGTAGCGGCCAACCTTGCCCCAGGCACCTTCAGGAGTTGCTGCCCAGATGTTCTGAGGGTGCGAGGCGGAATGTACGGGGAGAGACGGTCCTTCAGGAATCCTGGGCCCAAGCCATTTAGGGCTTTATAGGTAATAACCAACGCCTTATATTGAGCTCGGAAGCGAATAGGCAGCCAATGGAGATCTTTGAGCACCGGTGTTATATGGCTGGTCCTGGAAACGCCAGTGACCAGCCGTGCTGCCATATTCTGCACTACTTGCAGCTTCCGAGTGTGGTATAAGGGTTGCCCCATGTAGAGTGCGTTGCAGAAATCCAATCTCGAAGTTACCAGAGCGTGTACAACAGTTTCAAGGTCCCTCTGGGCCAGGTATGGGCGCAGCTGGCGAATCAGCCGAAGCTGATAACAGGTACTCTTGACCGTCGCATTCACCTGAGCAGTCAGGTGAAGGGACGAGTCAAGAAGCACCCCCAGACTGCGCACGGAGTCCTTCACAGGGAGCGTGACCCCATTCAGGACAGGTGGAACCACCGCCATTCCTGGACCAGGGGGACCTATCACTAGTACCTCCGTTTTCTCTGGATTAAGTTTGAGTCGGTTTTCCCTCATCCAGCCCATTACTGACTCCAGACAGGCCACGAGAGGAGAGACGCCATCCCCAGTCACTGCATCAGTCGGAGACATAGAGAAAATAATTTGGGTGTCATCAGCGTACTGATAACCCCGCGCCCCATGTCTCCGGATGATCTCTCCCAGCGGTTTCATGTAAATGTTAAATAGCATGGGGGACAGAATGGCTCCTTGAGGGACCCCGGTTTTAAGGGCCCGCTCGCTGGAGCACACGTCCCCCAGCTGCACCATCTGGGACCTCCCGGAGAGGTAGGAACGGAACCACTGAAGCGCAGTGCCCCCAATCCCCACCTCAGCCAGGCGTCCCAGAAGGATACCATGGTCTATGGTATCGAAAGCCGCTGAGATGTCCAAGAGCACCAACAGGGACACGCTTCCCCTGTCGATGCCCAGACGGAGATCATCGACCAAGGCGACCATGGCCGTCTCAACCCCGTGACCCGCCCGGAAGCCAGTTTGAAATGGGTCCAGATAATCCGTTTCATCCAAGACCGCCTGAAGCTGGATCGCAACCGCTCTCTCGATCACCTTCCCCAAAAATGGTAGCAGCAAAACAGGCCGATAATTATTATGTACCAGGGGGTCAAGGGAGGGCTTCTTTAGGATCGGTCTTACGATGGCCAATTTAAGATCCGATGGAAATCGCCCTTCCCTGAGAGAGGTGTTAATTATCCGGCGTAACAATGTCGTTACCACCGGTCCCCCCTGGGCCGCTAACCACGAGGGGCAGGGATCAAGAGAGCAGGTCGTTTTCCGAACACTTCCGAGGATCTTGTCCACATCCTCGGTACTCACCAACTCAAACTGATCCAGTGTAACACAGTCCACGGAGGCTCTGGACACTCCTACCCTAGGTTCTGCATTAACATCGGCGTTCAGACCTTCGCTTATGCGAGAAGTTTTATCCGCAAAAAAGTCATTGAAAAGGTCACAGCAGGCCTTAGACGGTTCAAGGATCTGGTTCAGGGCAGGAGGGAGCTGAGTTAGCTCCCTGACCACCCTGAACAACTCTGCCGGACGTGACTCAGCGGACGCAATACGAGCACCATAGAACGAATTCTTTGTTGCTCGTATTGCCTCTCCATAGTCCTTCAACAGCCGGTCTAGGAGAGTCTTGTCGTTTAAGCGAAGGTCTTTCCGCCAACGGCACTCTAGTCGTCGCAGAACCCGCTTCCTCGCCCGGAGCTCTTCCGTATACCAAGGCTTACGATTGGAAGCGGGCCTGAGAGGACGCTTGGGAGCGATTCTGTGTATAGCCCCAGAAAGACCGGTATTCCAGATACCGGTAAGGGCATCAACAGAGTCGCCGTCATTTCCAACCGCAAGCCCCTCTAAGGCTTCTTGGAACCTCTCAGGTTCCATCAGCCTTCGAGGGTGGACCATCCTAACTGGTCCACCACCCCCGGGGGGGATCTGGGTAGAGGCCTTGATTTTCACCTCTACCAGGAAATGATCCGTCCATGGCAAGGGGGAAATATTAGCTATTTCCACCCACGGATTTTCCGCATCCGAACAGAAGACCAAATCAAGTGTATTACCCGCGCAATGCGTGGGACCCTGTATCAGCTGGGACAGGCCCATGGCAGCCATGGTATCCATGAATTCCCGAGCCGCACCGGGTGGAACGTAGCTGGCCGTGAGGGAGATGTTGAAGTCGCCCAGGACAAGAAGCCTGGGCGTCTCCAACATCAGTTCAGCAACCAGCTGTGTCAGCTCGTTAAGGGAGTCCGCTAATGCATGGGGTGGCCGATACACCAGCAGAATCCCTAGACTGTCCCTAGCCTTTAGGGTCAGGTAAATACACTCAATATAGGAGGTCTGTCGGATGTGGTTCCTGGTGAGGGACGCGGTGTTCCTATGTACCAAGGCCACACCCCCCCCGCCCACCTAACCTGCGCTGGTCCTTCACCGAGTACCCAGCAGGCAGGGCCTGAGCCCACACAGCATCCCCTTCAGGCCCCAGCCAGGTCTTGGTAATGCAAGCCAGGTCACACTTCGAGTCCTCCAGGAGATCCTGGAGGATGTGGGCCTTGTTATTAACAGACCTGGCATTGCACAGGAGCAGCGACAGGGTTTGTGGCACGGTTGGAGAGACCCTCAGGTCCTTCAGGCTGGGAGGGGGACAGGAAGGCGTGATAGATATGATGCATCTATCCTGCCTTCCCCTGGAACGGAAGTAGTTCTATTCACATGTGCCAGAAAGATTGAAGCACATGTTTTCTACAAATATTTTGGTAGTCTGCTGTCTAGTACCTCTGCAGTTAATCTGCAGTTGGTTACACTACAGTATTCCTCATTTGGTTTTCTCCTGCATTTAGTTAAGTCTGAGCAAGGATTCCTTTTTTTTTTTTTTTTTTTTGGAAGATATAGGTGCTTCAGATTCAAAATTGTCACTTTGGACAGTGAGCTAACTGGGTAGTTGTGAGCAAATTCTACCTTCTGTGACTTGATGTAAGATGCAAGTGGCAGGATATTTAAATAAATAACATAAAAAGTCTGACTGTTCAAATATAATTATACTTGAATATATTGCATGTGCATTTGCAATAATTTCCAGGTGCCAAATAATAATAATTTTGGAAATCCACTATAACAACAATAGAAGTTTTATTAAAAAGTGTTTTCTGCATCTTGATTCCTAATCTTCACTGAACCATGAATCCCCTTAATTGATTAAGTCACTGAGAAGAGACTTGGTAGAATTCCTACATGGCCTTAAGTTACGTGGACAGACAGTGCTCGAGCACTTAAGTGCTAAGTAATTATTACTATTTATTATTTATTTCTTCCCCTATTTTCTCTTCATGCAAGCAGGAAATAATTTTGTTCCATTTTGAAAGTGAAAAATGTTTTCCCTCTGGCATTTGAAATTTTAATAGTCCTTAATAAATAAAATCATATCTAATAACATAACTGGTTTTACTTGGCACTGTGATCTAGATGCACTGCAGTTACGGAAACATAAATAGTTACAGCCTTCGAAAGCCTAGTTCCTATTTGCTAAATATACTTGGCTGGCTTTAAATTCCTCTGTGTGCAGTCATTAATACAATCCTCTTTGACAGCATTTAATTAAAGTGCTTTTCTCTATTAAATTCATTAAAACTTTTCTATATGAAGTATTCTTCCCAGGCACTTGAATGCTAAAGATCTGAAAGTCCCTCTAAATAATTTCTCTCTTCTCTGTAAATTGTTAATTAAATTTAACTTAGTGTCTTCTTAATGTTGATAAAGAAATGAAAAAAGATACCTTTTTATTAATCCAACCTTTTTTTGTTGAATGGCGAGGGGCAGGGGGCGAGAGAGAGGGAGGAGGAGAAGCATTGCGTCTGAATAGAACTGCTCTAACAATCTGAACTTAGAGATAGTTTTCATTGTTCAGAAATGGAAACAGACATGCCAAATGGAGCAGGCCTGTTTCAAGCTTAAAGTAGCACAATCCATTCAGTTTCACTTCACTCGTCATTAAAATAGTGCCACATTCTCAAGTTGCTGAGAATATCCTAGATAAAAGTTTGAACTAGGACTGTAGAACTCTGTCCTGCCTGATGTCAGGATATATCAGTCAGGATGTCCAGTTGTGGTGTACCTCTTCCAAAAGCTGAGCAAGCTTTTGGGGTCCTGCATCTTTGCTGCACAAGGCAGTGACATTGTGTCAGCCTTGGGGCTAGGGATTGTTCCCAGCACTGAGTGGTTATTGTTACTGATTCTAGGATGATACTATCACATTGCATCAATTATATAAATAACAGAATTAATGAAGTAATAGGTAGGACTAATGAAATTTATCTGAAGGATTTAAGATACATTGCATAGCACTTTTGTATCTGGTTGACCTAACTTGCAAAACTAGGCATATGCTGTGTAAAATGAAAGATTACTTCCCAAATCCCAACCACCAGTCCAAGCTAGATTAGAACCCTTGACTCAGATGCTGAATGATAAGTCACTTCTTCTGTAAATTCCGTTGTTTTGTTTGTTTACTCTAGTTTGAACTAGAATAAGAATCAGATCAGGGGTAAGAAGTATGCAGCCCTTCAGATTTGCTGAATTACAATTCCTAGAAGCATTGCTAAGGATGAGGAAGTTCGGGAGTTGCAGTGAAGCAACACAAGAAAACACACACACTTCCCACCTTTGATTTTGGATTTTGGGTAGTTTAGAAGGCAAAGCTAGATTTCAAAGGCTAGTTCTGGTCAGATCTGTTCCTCTGTGGCTTTGTGAATTTTGTGTTTTAATAACCTAAAGAACTAATTCAAATTAATTGTGAGGAATTGATCTAAATAGGTGAGCATTTCTTGGGGAAAGCGGTGGGGGTTGTTCCGTATTAATAGATTATTGACAGCTTAATGTCTTGGCACTTAAACAGCCCATAAGGTATAATAAACAGGAAGCTGCCTGATGTGGGAGCAGTCAATAGTATATTCAATCAGAACCTTTCAGTTAATTGCTAGTTGACCTCAGAGGGATGTCCTTTCTTTAGTTTAGAACTAGAAGAACCAGGAGGCATTTAATAATCAAAGTATTATTGCACACACATGAAAGAGTGGAATTTGTTATCATTTTCATTAATAGCAATGAAGTATGTACAGAATAATAACTTCACAGGCTTTAAAAAATATTGCAGTCTTCTAGACCTTTTAAATGCACTGTACTTTTGCAAGATACTGGAAATTGTTAAAAATATGAAGAAAATAAAATAAAAACAAAGATGTTCAGAATTTGAAGCAGGATTCTTGGGCAAGCAAGGGGGCTGGCCAAGAGTCAGTATGAAAGAAGGAAGCAGGAGACATTTTTAGGCATACGTCCAAAGAGTTAACATGTGTCTGGTGCTAGAACAGAAGGTTCTTTCTCCTGGAAGGGAGAACTATGCTCTAAGGGGCTATTCTGACAGTGAAAATAATCCAGGTAGAATCTTTGTTTTCCACATGCATTTTGAATGCATCTGATTGAGATTTTTTTTGGGGGGGGGATGCTGCCAAAAAACCCACTTAACCTGGGAAAATAAATGTTAGGTTGTTTTCAGAGTTTTTTCTATAAGATTCACATTGTTGGTTGTGTGAATAACCAATGCAAATAGGCCCAGGATAAAACTCTGCATGCCTTGAATGTGCTTTGAATACATTTGCACCATCAACTCCAGCTTTATTTGACTGCTGACACACCTAGCCTGCAGAGATATAATTCCATATTGTGAACAACAAAACCAGAATGCATGGGTGAGATTATTTGCATAGTTGCGCTACCCCCCGGCCACATGTGAATGACCCCTAAAGCAATGCTGTTCAAAAGGGGTGGTCTGTGTTCCAGAGCTTGTCCACGTTACCCTGCAGATCAGAAAAAAACGGCTCTTCCACCTTCAGTCCTTACTGTATGGAAGGGCTTTGAAGCCGCATGTGGTCCCAACCGCTATGATCTCAGTCCCTCCGCCCTCTCCATCTCAGAAGAGATCATCTACAACTGAATCTGGCTGCCAAGATGATCTTTCTTACCAGAGTTCTTCAAGGTTGATTCACGAACCATCATCAGCAAAACTTCGGCTCGAATCTGAGTGTCCACACTTGACCAGGGCTGTCAAACCCAAGGATACCCCCACTAAGAAACAAAAATCCTTGATTGCAACCAACCTTTCCTCGAAGCCTCCTAAAAAGGCCTCGGAAAAGTGTGTATGTCTTCTTGAGTTCTAGTCTGATACATGTAATTGATCAATTGATGTAATGTTAAAACAGCGAGGGCAAGAAAAAGTTACCAGGGTGGTGATTGGGAATAAAGCAGGAGTTGGAAAGAGGCAACCCAGATCTCATATTAGCAAAAGCTGCCGAGAATGTGAGAATGTGAAAGAGAGATGGCGGAGCCATATGATAACTGTAACCAAATAACTGTAGCTGTCAAAAGAATGAGAGGACATTTATTACTAAGTGGAAGAGAGATTACAAAAACTGGAAAACCTGTTCAAGAAGCCAAGCTACAGTTTACAACAGTGTCCAGTAAAATAGATGGCGTCTGGGAATAATGTACAAATTTGATGATGATGATGATGATGATGATGATGATGATGATGATGATGATGATGAT
>NC_056522.1:191292193-191301327 GCF_019175285.1 Sceloporus undulatus
AGTATTCAGGTCACCAAGAAGTCCCCACTCTAATCTTGGGGGATTTTAATATCCTAATGATCCCGCGGCCACACTTTTCAGTTCTTTGCTATCTTTGTTTGGACCTGAGCTTTGCTGTGATTCACCTACACATTCCCTTGAACATTGTCTCGACCTAGTTCTTACTAAAACCTGTTATTTCCAATTATGCGTCCAGTAAATTTCCATTTTCTGATAATTATTTTGTTTCTTTTTCACTCTCCCATAGTCTACCCCCTCGTCCTTTTGTTCATTGCTCTGTTCAAGATTATCACTCCTTCAGTCCCAAGGATTTTTCACATGCATTGAACTCTTCACTATCTTCTTTAAATTTTGGCAATTTTTGCTTAACCTTATTTAAAACTCTTGACAGTTTTGCCCCACTACCAACTCACACAACCTTTTCTACTAAGCCTCAGCCCTGGCTCACTCCTTCTGTTTGGTATCTCTGTTCTTGTTCCCATGCAGCTGAGTGATCATGGAGAAAGACCAGGAAATGGGCAAATTACATCTACTATAAGTTCATTTTTTCTTCTTCCTCATGTGCTGTTTCGTTGGCTAAACAGAAATGCTATGTGTCATTGATCAATGCCAATGAATGGTGCCCACAGTGTCTCTTTTCAACCTTCAATTCCTTGCTAAAGTCTTCTCCTCCACCTATTCCTCCTTTGATTTTGCAGTTTATTTCACTACCAAAATTGAAACCATCCACTCTGATCTTGAAGTTTTTGATTCTTCCGTTGTTCTAACATTCCAACCATCTGTGTCTGTAAATTTTCCTGCTTTTTTTCCTGCTTTGTTGAACGAACTATCTAAGTGGCTGACATCTTCTAATCCCTCAGCCTGTTCTCTTGACTCAATTCCTTCTCATTTCCTAGTCACTGTTGCCCCTGCTATACTACCTTCTCTTATTATTATTATTAATCTCTCTCTCCACTGGTTCTTTTCCTTCTGCATTTATTTAAACATGCTTTAGTTTCTCCCATTCTGATGAAGCCCTCATTCGAACCATTCACCTTTTCTACCAGCTGGCCTATCTTATTATTGCCTTTCCTCTCTAAGGTTTTGGAATGTGCCGTTTACTTTCGCCTTTTCATTCTGTCTCTACTAATTCCATTATGAATCCTTTGCAATCTGGCTTTCATCTTTTGCATTCTACAGAGATGGTCCTCACAAAAATTACAGATGATCTTCTTTTGGCCAAGGCTGGCCTATACTCAGTTCTTATTCTTCTTAAATAATAAATAAATAAAAGTTTTATTTATATACCGCAGCCTTCCATAGATCAGGGCGGTTTACACACAATAAAAATACATAAATCAACAAATCACGCGCAGACAGTGCATCAAAGAAACAATAAAAGCAATGAAAAAGATAAAACCCCAGTTAGCCCTTCCTCATGGCCACGGAAGAGGAGGGAGGCCCTAAAAGATGTTCATGGGGGGAATGCTTGATGAAATAAGAAGGTCTTTAGATCCTTCTTGAATTGGGCCAGGGAGGTAGTCGAGCGGAGCTCAGCGGGCAGCGTATTCCAGAGGGCCGGGGCGGCGATGGAGAACGTCCGCTTGGTGACGGAAGAAAGCCTAGCCCCTGGCACCTTCAGGAGTTGCTGCCCAGATGTTCTGAGGGTGCGGGACGGAATATATGGGGAGAGGCGGTCCTTCAGGTATCCTGGACCCAAGCCATTTAGGGCTTTATAGGTAATTACCAACGCCTTATATTGAGCTCGGAAGCGAATAGGCAGCCAGTGAAGATCTTTTAAAATCGGTGTTATATGGCTGGTCCTGGGAGCACCAGTGACCAGCCGGGCTGCCATATTCTGCACCAATTGTAGCTTCCGAGTTTGGTATAAGGGTTGCCCCATGTAGAGTACATTGCAGAAATCCAATCTTGAGGTTACCAGAGCATGTACGATCGTTTCAAGGTCCCTCTGGGCCAGGTATGGGCGCAGCTGGCGAATCAGCCGAAGCTGATAACATGTGCTCCTGACCGTTGCATTCACCTGAGCAGTCAGGTGAAGCGACGAGTCCAGAAGCACCCCCAGACTGCGCACGGAGTCCTTCACAGGGAGCGTGACCCCGTTCAGGACAGGTGGAACCACCGCCATTCCTGGACCAGGGGAACCTATCACTAGTACCTCCGTTTTCTCTGGATTCAGCTTGAGTCGGTTTTCCCTCATCCAGCCCATTACTGACTCAAGACAGGCCACGAGAGGAGAGACACCATCCCCAGTCACTGCATCAGTCGGAGACATAGAGAAAATAATTTGGGTGTCATCAGCGTACTGATAACCCCGCGCCCCATGTCTCCGGATGACCTCTCCCAGCGGTTTCATGTAAATGTTAAATAGCATGGGAGACAGAATGGCCCCTTGAGGGACCCCGGTTTTAAGGGGCCTCTCGTCGGAGCACACGTCTCCCAGCTGCACCATCTGGGACCTCCCAGAGAGGTAGGACCGGAACCACTGGAGCGCAGTGCCCCCGATTCCCACCTCCACTAGGCGCCCCAGAAGGATACCATGGTCTATGGTATCGAAAGCCGCTGAGATCTCTCCACAGCTTTTCACACAGTCGATCATGGTCTTTTGGTAGATCTGCTCTAGAAGCTAGGATTTACTGGTTTAGAGGCTGTACAGACTGGCGATAAACTCCTGCATTGAGGCGGAGTCGGGTTGTGACGACTGCATGCTGCATGCCCCAACTCTGTCCCCATGCTGGTGTGACACCGCATGCCCCACCGCATGGCAGAGACATCACAGTGCTCCCTTGGTGCAGCATGTACACATGCTGCAGCAAAGGAGCACCGGAAAGCCACGTCGCCAGCAGCTATGGTGCCTTTTTTGTGACACAAAAAGCATTGCGTGGTTTGGTCCCCTGTCAGCTCTTATCTCCTACTATCACTTGATTTGAGTTCTGCAATCCAGGGACTCAGGGCTCCTGACCCAGCCAAGGGTTTTTTCTTCTCTATCTCGGATTCATTCTTTCTCCTGTGCCACTCCTTATTCCTGGAACTACCTCCCTAAACATTTGTGGACTATTACTTCTCTAGTTAAATTTAAGTCTGAATTAAAGAGTTTTTTGTTTACGGAAGCATTTCAAACTACAGCTTCATATCTCTGTTAATTCAGACTAGGGTTTATTGTTTGTCTATAGTTTTATAGTTTTAAAGCTATTTTAATGGGATAAATTGTCTATTTACTGTATTTAATATTTTGTGATTTTAGATTGAATGTCATTGGCAGGTTTTATATTGTTTTGGCCACTCTGTAAAGTGCCACGCAAACTTACGGTGCTAAATAAATAAATAAATAAATAATTGTAGAAATAATTCAAGAATGGTGTTATCAGATAGTTGAATGCTCCTTATTTTGAGGGATTGACTTTTCAATTGATCAGCTACCACCCTGATGCATAAATGCATCATATAGTTAACATGAAAGCAAGGGTGATAACCACTATGCCCCTCTCCACTATATTTTCACTATCTCAGGATGGAAACCTGGGAAAAAAACCAAGTAAAATATGTGGATCAGTTAGTATATTAACTGAGGACAGCCAGTTTCTTGACAAACTGAAGACAAATCAGATACAGATTCAAGAAAAAACATTTGTTAAAAATTGATACTTGTGCAGGGGTTGCCAGATTTGCAGTTCGTAGAAAAACTGAAATATATAAATTAATAAAAATCAAATGTAAGGCAATGTATCTATAGGTTTTAATTTGCTTGGGAAAACTGACCAAAGAAAACCATGAAGAAACAAAACAGTACCAGGGATTTGCTTTGCTGTTATTGCTGGGAGCAACTATCTTTGTTTCACGCTCATGTACCTATTTCTTTGTTAGGTGGGGTCAAGGAGAAGTGGAAAAGATTGGTAGACATGCAAGTAAGGAACCCACAGACTGGTGTACAGGTGTTGTTATTGTACAAATGTTAATGACAGGATTGCATTTGTATGGATGTTATACAACTGAATAAAATTGTAGAAATTTAATTGACATTAGTACAGCTATCCTATGCCAGGTGGCCTTTTTATGAAAGGCCCACTGATTGTGATACCCATATTTGTTTTGAAGCAGAAGCTGTCTAAAATATATGAAAGACACCAATGCATAACTAAGTACAGTATAATTGTTCTGAAATCTGAATGATTGCCCTATAAAGCAGAGTCAAACTATATACTGTGTGATAAAGAAAACAATATCCAGAACATTTCTTTATAGATAGATGGGGCAACATGTAGCATGTGCAATGCAACTGTTTTTCTAAATATATAAATCTGGTTCTACAGGAGACTACAGAAACTAAAGTAAATGGCTGGTATTCAGTGATGTAGTTACAGATTTGTAACCTGTATTCACTAATTGTGTGTATCACAGGCTGTGATACACATACTGCCTTAACAGCCAGCAGCCTCCAGTTCATCTTAAGAGACAGCCACCAGATCAGGTGAAGGAGAACTGTTCAGCTGGCAATTGAGGAGGGGGATGTTTCCACCACCTCCCACCAGTAAGCATGTGTTACCAAGCAGGAGCACTGTTGAAATTCATTGTCACAGACTTGCTTGCTGGAAGGAGGGGAATGAATGGAACTATCCTCTTTGCTCCCTGATCACCAACTGAATGGATCTGCTTCACCGGATCCAGTGGCCGTCTCTGTGGATGGGGAGCAGAGGCCAAGAGATATTTAGGATATTGGATTTTGGTAAATATTTGGAAGAAAAAGATCCTGCAGGATTTAATTTTGGCTGTTGAGAATCTGCTAACTTCTGCTGTGTTTACAGACTTTGCAAAAGATTAAATCTGTTAGCACTCTGTATAGTCCATATTTTTTACACTTGAGAAAATCATTCAAACAGACCCCCGGAAATCAGATACCCATACAGAGCACTTCTGAGCCTTTAGTAGGGGGGTTGTCTTCAGCAGAATGCTTCAGATGAGGACCCCTCTGCTATTAGCTCCAACACAGTGTAACACAAAATGACTCAGTCTGAAGATGCAGAATCAAAAGTAAGACTACAACAAAACTTTAATAAACACAATTGAATTCCATCAGTGGAATTAATGCCAGGGAACAAGTTCTGTTTCATAAGGTCTGAAACATCTGTGCAGCAACTCAACGATTTTATTTTTAGACACTTGATTGTCTTCTCTGGAGAAATAGGGTTCACCTGTAGAACTCCCCAACATAATAAAAAGAAAATCAATGTCTGTAGCACAGCAGCCTGTTTCACAGGGGGGTTCTCTGGAGAATTAAAAAAAAGTGGGAACAAAGTTGGGAAGTCTGCTGAGACCTTCTCAAAGACTTCATGTATAATTGACTAGTGAAATTTCTAATATCGTAGAATTCATTGGAAGATTTAGTGTAACTAGTTTTTGTTTTGGAACTTGATTGTTGTAATTTTAGGTAATTAGTTTTGGTTTTTGAAAAAGGGAAATGTGAAATGATTGAGTTCTGAGTCCTGGTGCTTCTCAGTCTCTAGTCTGTTGTAGAGAGATCCTGCTAAAGGAGGAATTCAACTCAAAGGTAGCACTCTCTATCCTGCTGAAGGTCATGCTACTTTTTCTTTAACACTGCCTTCATTGTGACCTGAGCTACTTAGGATATGTAGTATAGGCCAGAAATAAATGTGGTGATGAATTTCAATAACAATAATATTTATAATACTTATAAATATTGGCATTTATAAGTGAAATAAAGATCCTAGTCTATTAGAATCCATGTCCTCATTATAATTTGAAAATTATTAAAATTATGCCTTATATATAAGGTACAGAGATGAACCCCATGAGAATATATATACTTTCTTATTTTCCATCAGATTGTCAGGGTCAATTAAAAAAAACATGGCTGGCAAACAGATGTACTAAAAGGAAGACAGCTGATTTGTGACTTCATATAGTGGCTTGTTTGTACTAGAGAAAGTATAATGGGGAAATGATTAGTAACAGGAGGCAGAAAGTGGCTGCATGTAGACAAAGAAGTGCTGGATTCACAAGTATGTTTTTTCTCCAAGAGCCAGTATAAGTTTTGTTTAGATCTAGTTATTCATGCATTATAAAATCAGCATGCATCCACACAAAAAAATCTATACCTACTGCTTTACATATTCTACTTAACTTTTCTAATTTTGAGGGCTGCATATCTTGATATCTAGATAATCTACAAAGGCAGGCAGGCAGGAAGCCACAAGGGCAATTCCTGACCCTGACTAACATTAAAACATCTGCTCACTTGGGCAGGGAGGCTGCATGGAGAAATTTGTAAGAAATAAATATGCAATCAGTCTCAGTTCCAACCCCTTCAGTATGAAGAGTGAGGAGGAGAAAGATATTTGGGTCAACAGCACTTGTTCTAATGTGGGTTTCTCTATAAGAAAGAGGCTAAGTGGTTTGGTAACTAGGGGAGCCTGAATTAACTTTCATTTAAGCAAGAAACCTCTACTTACATTAGTATGTTTCCATAGTAAATAAGGTACATCCAGTCCTACTGTGGAGATTATTGGAAGTTTTAAAAAGGGATGCAATGATGCAGCGTTTGGCACCTGCAAACCACACAAATCTTTGCTGGTTCTTGTTTCTTCAAATAGAATTAAGAGCACTGTTTTAATAATGGGCCCCAGGAGAATGTATAAACAACTGAACAACATTTATCCCCTTTCCTAATATTCCTGATTTTATATTAAATGTATATGAAGATTGGTGTTTTGGCACATACTACATCAGGGGTAGGCAACCTGCGGCCCGTGGGCCAGATGTGGCCCGGCGAGGCCTTGGGACCGGCCCCAGCCCGGTCCTGCCACCGATTGCCGCTGGGGCCTTTGGGGGGCAATTGTCTATAGAAGCCTCAGAAACATGCATTTATATTAACATTTTTTAAAAAATCAGCAAATTTTTTCGCGTGTCCTCCATTTTTTTTTAAAAAAGTGTCTTCCATTTGAAAATTTTGTCCTACATTTGTCCTGGTTTATTTATATATATTTATATTTTTAAATTATTTAATTATTTATTTTTTGGCTCCCCCCCCCGTTTTCTTGGGGAAAAGAACCCGGCCCCCGGCTGAAAAAGGTTGCCTACCCCTGTACTACATAATCTAGAATCATGACCCTACAACATGACTATTTTTCCACAAATGATTTCTTGTTGTAATGAGGTTTAACAGATCTACAACACAGATATCTGTGCATATAGCACAAGGAATAGGTGAGGCATTTATTTGGTTACCATTTCAATGCAGAATTGCCAAACCCACTCATCCAAATTTGGATGTAGTTCATAAAATGATGATGAATATCTTTGAAAAAAAACTCACAAAAATGAATACATTTTAAAATGAATACCAAGTGTACATGTGTGTGTGCATGTATACATATGAAAACACAAATTTGTAATCTGATGCACAAGAGGGACAAGGCAGACATAGTAGTGGAAAACTGAGAAGCTGAGTGAAATTCAGCTTTGAGAGATTTGTCCATCCCTGTGTAGCATGGGTGAAAAGAACATATGCTCAACTCACGGCCTTTCTGGTTGATCACTTTATGGTGGAATAAATGCAAAGTTGTTACTCAGCTGTTGTAGAGATCTACGCTCTTTTCTGCAGCTAGCTCATCTGCCACAAACAAATGACATGTTCTTAACATACAGATCGCAATATGTTGATGCTCAAAATATGTGATGGCAGTGTCCTTACTTAGCTGGCCCCCTGGAGATCAGAACCTTATGTGTGCATATGTGCATTGAGCACCTGCTGGATAGTACCCATTGAATACATATGATGCTCTCTCCCTCCTGACATCACTGAAGCAAGAGTGCTTATATAGCTTTAAATGATGTGCACATATGCCAGTTGATCGGAAATATCATCGAATCATCGAATCATAGAGTTGGAAGAGACCCTCTTTTTTTTCTTTTTTGTTGGGTTTTGTACTAAAACATTCATTTTTGTGGAAGAAGCACAGTTTACACAAAATGGCTTTTTCTGAGAAAAATATTTTTGTGCAATGAAGTCCTGTAAGGTGAACAAAATAACTGGAAAAGGTACAAAAACTCTCATCATCATCTCACCTACTACTGAGAAAACTTGACAATTTTCATACTTGAGCATAAGAATAAAATAAGAGTAGATTTACAGCCTGATGAGATAGTGGAGCAAATTCCATTAAACTGATTTGTATGAAGGGAGGGTGTGTAGTGAAGAGACATACTTAGGTGAAAAGGGCACCTCACAACTAGAGTGCTGCTGCATATTGGGAAAGAGGAGAGAAGGCAGAGTTGGCAGTGGCTGGTACTGAAGCCAAACGCAGGTGGGCCAGACCCGCTAGGCCACCCACCTTAAAGGCCACCCACCTTAAAGAATCCTGTAGTCAATAAAGTGTTGTTCTGAATTATCCCAGAATTTCAGAAGTGACCTCCAGCACAGCATGAGTGGTTGTTGCCAAGTATAAGAAGCAAGGAAAGAACAAAGAAACTAGGGGTTCTCAGGTGTGAACACATTATTAAATTAGTTTTACCCAAATTACAGAATCGAAAAGTTCAAGGACTGCATGATAAAATTACCATTACTGTTTCTACTAAATATAAATCTATAACCCCCCCCCCCAAGCAAAGTACTTATATTAAACTCTATTTAACTGTATGGTCTTATGAGTCTAATAGATATGATGCAAAAGGAATGAGGCGGGAAGAGCAGAGGGCATGTTGAGCAACCGCTATTTCTCTATTTAGTGTATGGAGGTATACTGATCTTTTCATTTACTACTAAATTATTTCTGAGTAGCAGTGGGACAACCTCTCAGTGACACTAAGGGGCTCCACAACTGGCCTTTAAGGGACAGCTCTGTGCCACCCCTTTCCTAGCCGGATAGTCTTCTAGTCTTCTGATCAATGGATGAGACCAAAGTATGCTGACGTTTAGCTCTCCAGCCCCAAAATAGTCTCCAGTTTATTAAATCTATAATAATAATAATACTAATAATAATATTTTTTATTTATAGACCGCTATTCCGCAGTGATCATAGCGGTGTACAATAAAATTCCAAAACAATACAAAAAATTGCAAGGCCTCTCTCCCCCTCAAGATGGTGGTTGGAGGAGGGCTCTTTGTCTTCCAGGCCAGGCCT
>NC_056522.1:191301427-191310502 GCF_019175285.1 Sceloporus undulatus
GGTGGTTGGAGGAGGGCTCTTTGTCTTCCAGGCCAGGCCTCTCTCCCCCTCAAGACGGTGGTTGGAGGAGGGCTCTTATGTAAATGAGAGAATCTAAACTGGATGTTGCTACCATTTAGAACCAAACAGCACAATAAAATTAGTGTTCTGCAGAATAATAGTTATACTGGGCTAAACTGAACAATAATCCTATCTATACACATTGAAAAGAACAGGCCTTCTTAGAACAAATTTATATTCTATTGATTTCCATGAGTCTATTCTATGTAGCAGTTGATTAAGTCTGAAATTTTATGGATTATAAACAGACAAGAAGTTATTTAATGTGATCCCCAACATATTACAGTCAAGTTCTGTTTATTCAACTTTAATTAAAATTATATCAGTTTAAAAATTTAAAATTAAAACAATCCATTAAATTTAAATTCAGATAATGAATACACGTCTTGTCAAAATTTTGGGTGTGATGATATGGTTATTTTTCTTCTGACTTTGCTATCTAATAACAGTGTTCCTGTCACTGAGCATATTTCCGATAGAGGGAAAAGATGCTGAATAGTATTTTTTCTGCATAAATCTCTTTCACTACCCATAACATTTTTGCTGATTTCTCAGTATCCCTAAGTAAAAATGTCACATCCAAGCAGATAGTAGTTTGTATGGTTCTAGAGTAAGAGACAGTTCCAACCAAACATCTAGGCACTCAGTGAAACCAAATAACATTCTGATCATGAGATATTGGACTTTGTATCCCAGAGTTTTAATTGCATACGTTGAAGGAGTTCAGAAACTACTGTATCAATCCTATCTCAGACATGGAGGCATGGAGGGAGACACATTATAGAAGAATTATGCTCTAGCACAGGTCATTGCCATATGGAAATTCAGTAGTTGTTTAATGTCTTTTCATTACCTGAAGGAAAAATAACAAAGGGATTTAGCCTAAATACAGAATTTTGCATTTATCTTTGTTGAATTTCATTCTGTTAGTTACAGCCCAATTTTCTAGTTTATCAAGGGCCTTTGGAATTTTGTTCCTGTCTTCCAGTATGTTAGCTACCCCTCCCATCTTTTTGTGCCATCTTCAGATTTGCTAAGAATTCCCTATACCCCATCATCTAAATGCATTGATAAAAATGTTGGAGAAACAGCTCTGCGGGTCTTCACTTGCGATGTCCCTATAGTTTGAAGTGCAACCATTGTTGATGACTTTTGCAGTTTATCTGGCTCTTCAGAATTGAATTCATTTAGGTTAAGTAAGGGCCAGAACAGATGGCTGTAAAAGGGTGGCTCTACGCTGCCCTCTTGAACTCTGGATCAGAGCCGAGACAACTGCACACTGCGACCCTGATCTGGCATTTTTTTGGGCCCAAAAAGAAGGGCAAAATGCTGACCGTTTTTGTGGTGAAAAAAAAAAGACAAACTTTCCGCCACTGTGTTGGCTGTTTGGCATTTCTGTGGTGCGGCACATGTAAACACCGCGCTACAGAAATGCTGTGATGCCACCCGCTGTATGGTCCATGAGGCGGTGTGACGCTGGCTTGGGGGCCTCATCAGGGCAATCACCATGCATACGCCCCACACCCAAAACACCACGAAGCCAACGTTTTTTGCTGTTCTGTTTTTGCCCTAAATCTCTTTATCAATGCTTGATTTACAACTTGGATCCCTTGTTCTGCTGATGCATGGATGCACACAGTTCTTGGGGTGGGGGGACTGAAGCAAAATAGGAGTTGAATAGCCTTTTTGTTGTGATCTGTTACCTTTTTACCATCCTTACTGAGCTGCGCATCCACTGTTTCCTTGGTCATTTTTTTGCTTCAAACATCTGTGAACGTCCCCCCCCCCCGACTTTTTTTTGTTGTTTCTTGCTTGCCTAGTCAGTCTCAGCTTGTTCTAAGTTTTAACTCAGTATTATATTATCTATTGTGATGCACAATGAACATTTGCATGCTTCTTGGATTTATCTCCATAGGGCCCGCACAGACAGGCCAAAATAAAGCTGCTTCGTGTCACTTTGGAGGTATGCTGTTTGGAGGTATGCACACAGATCTTAAGAAGCGAGAAGCTGCACCAAAGCTGTGCTCCAGTCCTTAGGACTGGAGCGTGGCTTTGGCACAGCTTCTGGCCTCTTAGGACACATGCATCATTTAAACAGCATACTTCCAAAGTTGACTGGAAGCAGCTTTATTTTGGCCTGTCTGTACGGGCTCATAGTTTATTATAGAGCAAGGGATGTTTTTTGCTCTGACAGACTGGCACTGTAAGATCAATAACAAAGGTCTTTCCTGTCATCTCCTACCTCAGTATTGAACTCGAGATGATGTTGATGAATTTGGGATTATTTGCATCCAAACTGTGCCTTTATCATTATGGTCTTTCTCCCTTCATCTCTTCATCATTACATTTTCTTTCAAAAACTTTAAAATGTAAAAAGTAACATAGATAGAATCACTGCTATTTCTTTTTAAATTCTGTTTGAAACTTCAGAGAACATTTAGGACCATTTTAAAGTAAGACTCACTTTAAGTAAATAAGCCCCAAAGAGATATTCTGCCCTGATGAAAATAAGCTTGTTGTATAACTCACCTTGGTTGTTCAATTATCTGCCAAACCAGCGTTTACTTTGTGAAGCAATTATTAAACCCTTTTTTTTAAAAAGGCAATACATGAGAAATGCCAGTAGCATTTCGGTTACAATATTAAAGGAAGCTAGCTGAAAGTGAACATATATATATCCATGTCAGACTTCCTACCATTTTGCACGCTCATATTGATTTCTTTTGACATGGTCTTCATTTATTGAGTAGTCTTTTTTCTCCCTAAACTCCCCTGTCTATAACAGTACATGCTGCGAGCAATTGTAAAAGGAAGCCAACATATATTAAACCTGCCTGAAGTCAAAATGTAATCTAACACCTGTAGTCTGTAATTTGTCATCACTTCATAGGTTTTTTGTTTGTTTTTTAATAACAGTTTGAATTTTCCTGAGCTTGTAACCTTAGGATACTATATGGTCCAGGAAAAGTGATGGAACTAAATAACAGCATTTAATGCAGGTTTATTTTATTGCATCAAGGTGCAAAATCACAGCCTCAAACAAACTCAAAGAAAATACTTTCTTTGGAGCCCTAATGTAGTGAGGCAGTGCTTAACTGAAGAACACACAAACCTTTCATAGGGAAAAATTAGGTCTTAATCACTATTTTTTGAAAGGGAAAAACAGGCACAGGTGCAAAATTGTAACTTCTTCCACAGTTTCTCCTGTAAGCAGCCAGTAAAGGTTCTTGGCAGAAAATTCTGTCTAATTAACTGTCTTGCCAACAGGACACCCAGACCATGATTGTGTTGACAATTGCAGATTGTTTATCAAGTTGTTGTTGTTGTTGTTGCTACTGTTGTAGCTTTTGTCTTTATAAAAATTGGAGGCTCTCTCTACATATGTTTATGTAGTACCTGCAAGCATCTGCTCAACAATATAAATAGGATTCTTCTTCAGTACCAATATAGGCTCAGAGAGTGCAGCATATACATGGCAGCATGGCAGAGTTTGTTCTGTATGTATCTGATACATCTGAATTAGGTGTACAAATGCAAAGAGTTGCTTGGTTTAGAAACCGTGCAGTACAAATGACAATTATGTAATGTATTCCACATTTCCTTAGAGCTGTGTCTAATGACAGCAATTGTTAAGAGTTTAAAAATATATACATGTAGCAAGCACTAGGTGAGGACGTACTCAGACTATTTGAAGAACTGTATCTCCCCATATGAACCTGTTAGAGCCCTAAGATCTTCAGGGGAATGAGGTTTATCGCACAGGCCCCTGGAACGGACCTATCGCATTACACATCTTACCGTACAGGAGAACGCTGCTGCTGCCACCGAAAATTCCCATCATATTCCGGATGCGCCCCAGAGGGGGTGATTTTCAGGAACAGTTTAGAAGCATTCATGAAAATCACCCCCTCTGGGAAGCATCCGGAACACAATGGGAAATTCTGGTGGCGGTGGCGTTCTCCTGTGTAGTAAGATGCATTCTATGCCACATCCCGTTCCCATTATGCTCTATTTTGTAACATGACAGGCCCGTTCCAGGGCCTGTGCAATAAACTAGTTGGTCCCACTACCATCGCAGGCTCACCTGGTGGGGACAAAAAAGAGAACCTTCTTGGTGGCTGCTCCCACCCTATGGGACGTCTTTCCATGAGAGGCTAGGCTGGCTTCCTCCCTGCTTGCTTTTTGTCGATAAGCCAAGACATTTTTATTTAAGCAAGCATTTGATGTATAATCATATCAAGATGGTTTTATGGAGTGGGTGTGTTTTAGTCATGCTTTTAACTTCTGTATATTTCAGTGTAATTTTATACTGTTTTTAGATTATTTTAATTGTTTTAAATGTTGTTGTTGTTGTTGTTATTATTATTATTATTATTATTTAATGTTTTTATCTATGAGCTGCCTTGGGCCCCTTCTGGGAGAAAGATGGTATATAAATGGAATAAAATAAAATACTCAAACTAGGACCCCACCAGCAAAAGGATTTTTAAAAACCATTATTACCACTGGTTAATACAAAATATTTTTTAAAAATAAAAAATATATTGTTACCACCCACCTCATCTCCCATGACGGGGGAAAGTAGGTCCCAGAGGAACTGCTGAAAATGTTATAATGCAACAATGCATCTGAGGAAGTAGACTAAAGCCTACAATTTCTCTCTTTCAGTTAGTTTCAAAGGTGCTATAAAATCCCTTTGCTACTGATTCACCAGGCTGACACAGCTATGTCCTTGCATTCTACCAAGTTATAGCTATACAAGCAGAAGGTGTATTTTGCTAGTCTAAGGCCCCCTACAGACAGACCAAAATAAAGCTGCTTCGGGTCACTTTGGAGGTGTGTTGTTTAAATGATACATGCGTCCTAAGAGTCCGGAATCCATGCTAAAGCCATGCTCCAGTCCTAAAGACTGGAGCACAGCTTTGGTGCAGCTTCTGGCCTCTTAGGACGCATGCATCATTTAAACAACACACCTCCAAAGTGCCCCGAAGCAGCTTTATTTTGGCCTGTCTGTATGGGGCCTAAGATTCAAATTTAGTTGCTTGTCTAGAATAGTGTTATTTAAGTGTTGAATTACCATTCAGCAGTTGATTAGGTTCATGTGATGTACTTAAAACTAGCTATTGGATTTAGTCCAAAAAGTGTTTTGTCAAGTAGAGAAACATTTTAGATATACACAGAGAAAGAAAGATATGGTTTCAGTAATATGGATCCTTTATTATTTGCGGGGATGAGTGGGACATGGTCTGTTACTGAGACTGTGAAACTCACAACCCATTAATTCAACTTATCCCGCTTGAACAATTTTGGGGTAAGTAGTCTGAATATTGTAACATAACCATTGTAATTCCCCAACCCTAAAGGACTAAGGCTGCATCTGAACTGCAGTTTGACACCACCTTAGCGGTTATGGCTCAATGCTATACAAATTCTGGGATTTGTAATTTTGTGAGATATTTCTCTTTCTTTGTCAGAGAGCTCTGGTACCACAACAAACTATAAATCCCAGGATACCATAGGATGGACCCATGACAATTAAAGTGGTATCAAAGTGCATTAATTTTGTAGTGCAGCAGCAGCCTAAGAAAAAAGCAAGAAACACCTTTTTAAAAATGCAGTATAACTTATTTTAAGGTAAAGAGTTTTGTTGGCTTTTCAGCAAGCAATAATTAATAATTTAATTTTGGAGTTATGTTAATTCTGAAATTCATGCTTCAGCCAACCTCAGGAATTAAAAGAAAAAAATAATTAGGCTGCTTCTTGTTGTTAGAATGTTTTCAATGTAACTGGTAATTCAATTGATTTTAATTAGTTAGTTTCTATCACTCAGTCCGGTCTTTCTTGAAAAATTGCTTTCTCATTCTACAGGATGAAAATAACATAAAATGTGAACTAACTCTGACTAATGAAAAAATGCACAGTGTCAATCTCCATTAGATTTGGAGGTGAGGAGCTCAGGTGGTCTCTTTATACTCTTTATACTCAGTTTCTACTTTAAAGATATCTCCATTCCTGTAGCTCAGGACTGGGCGAACTGCAAACACAGCAGTGTGTTTCAGTATGTCCAAAGTGTTGTGATGTTGCTTCTAGCTGCTGTTTTGGCTTTTATTTAAACTGACCTCCCCCCCCCTTTTTTTTTAAAAAAAATCTGTTTTGGTAGGTAGGTAGGGAGTGTAGGGAAACAAACTGTTGCATTTTTAGGTGGTTTGGAAGTTTTTGGGTAGTTTGGGGGGGGAATCATCCCCAAATCAGTAATAAATAAATGAATGTTTTGGAGGGCTTCTAAATGCATAGAGGGCTTCTTAGGTAGCCATGAGCCGTAGTTTGCCCTGTTTATGTATAAGATAGAGCAGCAACTCCCACAATTTCTCTGAAAAAAAATATTTCCTTTTCATTTTAAAAAGATATCAATGGAGAGCTCAATAGTTTCTAAACTTTTTATACTCTTGTTATCCATGCCCATCTTCCTGCTGTGGAGCATTTATGCCTGTGCTGTAGAACCCCTCCAGATGTGAGATTCTAAACTCTCTAAAAACAAAAACTGGAGTATATTGCGTTCACTTTGTACTGGGCTTTTAAGCTGTACCCATTATCCTATGTGAACTGTGTGCACATAAGCTGACACATAGCAAGAGGGGTTGCTATACCTTTTATGAGACTTTTTAATAACAGCCTGACATGCAGAAGTAGTTTTTCATTTGCAAAAAGATAGTGATGAAGGAGAGCCAGAGTGGTGCAGTGGTTTGAGCACTGAACTACGATGTTGGTGATCAGGGTTTGATTCACTACTCCATGAAAACCCATCCATGGAAACCCACTGAGTGACCTTTAGCAAGTCACATACTCTCAGCCCTAGAAATCCTGTGATAGGTGCACTTTAGGGTCACCATAAGTCTGGAAGAAATTGAAGAGCAACAACACCACCACCAAAATCGATGAGGAAAAGTTCACCGTCTACTCTACTTGCAACTAACAATTGGATTTAGGCCCTTATGCCAGGCCACTTAAAAAGTCACAGAAGTTTGTTTTTTGAAGAAAAAGAAGAAAAGAAGGAAAGGAGAGAAATCAGTCTTACACCAAAAACTGTTTTTAAGCTACCAATAAAATAAGTTGTGGTGGGCAAGTTAACTCAAAAACCAGCTTGTTTTCCATTGACTGACCTTCTTACGGAGGAAGGTCTGATAAGTTTTTCAGGAACAGCGGGTTTCCTAGAATATAGCTTGAAACCACTGCCTTGGCTTATTAAAAGTAATACAGATCATTCCCATAATGATATACCACATTATATATTTTCCTAAACTTAATCATTCCATATCATACTTCCTTCCCTGCAGGCATGTAGTCTTATTTTTTACACATGGTTCCCAGCTGGATTTCATTGTGGCCTTCAAAACATATTGCAATGTTGTGTGATTTAATAGGAGTCACTTATCTTTTTAAAGTCAACTTTCATCATATTAAGTATCTGTATGTTTTCTATCTGAACGGGCTAATACTTCAGAAAAGTGAAAATTAATACCTATAAAAAGTAGATCATTCAAAAAAAAAAAATGGCCCTGATGACCCCCCCCCCCCCCGAAATTTAGATGTTGTACTGCCTTTCCAACATTAAAGTGGAAATGCATTGTAGAAGCAGAAATGTTTGAGACCTGTGGCTAGGGAACAAAACATGATTCGGTTCAGATTTGCAAGGAGATGGGAAATGATTTGGGGAAGAAATAGGAAGTCAATTCCAGATGGGCAAAACTTGTGCTAATAAAGGACTAGAAGTAGAGATCTGTAAGTACAGAGATTGTCAAAAGTCTGTTACAAACCTAAAAGTATTTACTTGAAAATAAGTGTAGACATTTCACTTATCTTTAAATAAGGATGTATAAAGACAATTTTTTTACAACCTTCTATGATGCAGCCAAGAAATGTAAGAATCCTTTGTTTCTTGCTTATTTAGCCTATAGAGTTGAACCTCAGTATCTGCAGACTTGCCATCCATGGATTTAAGCATCCACGGACAACAAGCTGCCCATTGTCCCCAGTGGCAGTGCTTGCATGTGGCCATGCCGCCATTAGGGATAGCTCCTGTGCTGCCACTGGGGACAACTAAGGCTTACCAAAAGTCCAGTTTTTCCTAATGGTGATGCAGCTGTGTGAATGTACCGCCACTGGGAAAATAGGACTTGAGGTCCTGCAGATTTTGGAACGGATCCCCCATGGCTACTGAAGTCCCACTATATTTAACACTGTATAATTTCCCTAATCTCTTAACTGACAAACCTCCCAGCTCAGAGTTAATTGAGAACTCTGGTTTTAAACAAAACCAACATGTGACAAGAAGAGGATAGAGGCAAGGATCAGCATCTGCACTTATTTACAGGTTCAGAAGCCATGGCCTAAGAGCTGTGGAACTAGGCATCATCTTCAATTTTGCCTAACTTTATTCAAAGTGGAGTTTATACCAGTGAAGCTTACAGCCAACCATTCAAAAGTTGTAATCTTAATATAAATGATTGAGGATGAGGATGATACAACAAGCACATTTGCCTTTGCATACCCCCTAGCTATGTCATTGAAAATGCTCATATCAAAAGGTTGAATAAAAAATGTTTAAATACATATGCACATATGTATTTAAGGAGCTTTGCCATGATTTTTGATAGTTTCTGCCTTATTTTAAATGTTATTATTTCTGTTTGGGAAATATCAAATATTTAAACACTTACCAGGTCGTCGTTTCTATTTCCCTGTTTTAGCTATGTTAAATGAAATGTATATACCTGCCTCTCTTTTTTTTATCTGTCCTAGTTGCTGTAACCTTTCTGACAGTTATAGTTTGAGAAAGGTGTACATGATTCTTTATTATTTATTTATATAGCACCATCTGTTGCATATGGTTCTTTACAAAGAAAAGGAAATTTTCAACACCATGCTTATGGGACTGTTTCACATATGAAATTTTTTCCTCATAGAAATAATAATAATAATAATAATAATAATAATAATAATAATAATAATAATAAT
>NC_056522.1:191310512-191336624 GCF_019175285.1 Sceloporus undulatus
TTTTATTTATATCCCGCCTTTCCAATTGCATGATCAAGGCCATGCCACTATTTATTTTTCAGCAAGCATTCAAGTTAAGAAGTAGTTGCTTAGACAGAGTATAGAACAGACATCAGTAGATCTTAACCAGTTTATAGCTGCTGAAGTGCTGCTATGTTGTTTATAAGGGGCATTGCATAAACTAGATTATCTTTATCATAGTTCATGTAGTCAGCTAAGATGATACTGCAGTAGCTTTGTGGAGGACCAGTGCTAGCCTCTTTATTCCTTCACCATACTAATGATTTCTCATGTGAACCTCTCCAGAACCTCTCTCTGCTTTGATGGAGAAGCATCTTGTGAACAATGTCTTTTACATCAGAAAGAGATGCAAAATAGATTGTTTATACTGAATGTTTTCTCTCTAGTAGGTATATGAGAATGGGGATGCTTTCCTACCAGGCTGTTGAAATCCTTCTATAGCTAAATCTGTGAAAATTTCAGCTGAATTTAGAAATCAGTTATTACAGTTGGCCCTTCTTATACACGGATTTTTTATACATGGATTCAAGCATCCCCAGTTTAAAAATGTTCAAAAAAAGTATAAAATTCAAAAATCAAACTTTGATTTTCCATTTTTTATAAGGGGCACCATTTTGCTATGTCATTATATTTAATGGGACTTGAGCATACATGGATTTTGTTATACACAGGGGATCTTGGAACCAAACCCCAGCGTATAACAAGGGTCCACTGTATTTCCCCCCCCAAAATAATACCCTAACTACCCTGTGACATTCTAAAATAATGCACATTCTGGCCACATTTCATATTTTTTCATTTTCAGGCCTGCCTTTTAATTTAAATGGTTGATCTACAGAGAATGATCATTTCCTGTAAATTGTTTCTTTTCTGTGTGCACTGCACCCTGTGCAATACAATATAATGTTCAACGTCCTATTTATGTTAAACATTGGCTTAGATGGAGCATTGGCTTAGAAAAGCCACACCGGAATCCTGTTATCACCATCTACATTAAGAAACTTTATGTATACTTTGCTATGTAACAGAGATGCTAAGAAACCTTAGTGAATGGCAAAGATCTGTCACAGGACATCAGCAAGAGTGTCCAATGCACACTGGTGCCTGATGCACATTGGGACAGATGCAATAACATAACATCAGTGATAACATAATAGCCTCTCTCCTGGATATGAATATTACACTGCCCAGTTCCAGTTCCCCCAGAAGTAAGTTGTAACTCCTCAAAAGGATTCAGGCCAGAATTTTCACAGAACTCCCAACAGCTTCTTGAACAGAGATATTCTGTGAGACTACCAAGTTTAGATAGATAAATATATGTATACACACACTGTCTCTCATATAAATATAGTCAGCAATCAGTATCTGTAGGGGATCTGTCCCCCCCGTGGATACCAAAGTCTGCAGATGCTCAAGCCTGCATTGTCCCCAATGGTAGCGCATGCATTTGGCTGTGTGCTGCCATTAGGGACAGCTCCCATTGTCCCATGGTGGCATGTGCATGTGGCCACACTGCCATTGGAGACAACAGAACTTAATGCTGACAAGGCTGCTTGCATGCATTACCATGGGACAATGGGGACTGTCCCTAATGGTGGCTCGGCCACATGCATGGGTTACCATTGGAGACAATGTGGGCTTGCCGTCCGTGGTTACCGATGCTTGAATCCTCAGATGGCAAGTCCATGGATACCGAGGGCTGACTGTATTAATGATACCGTTCAGACTATGGGACCACAGACTTTTCCCCCATCTTCTCTTAATGGATGTAAAAATTTCCATTCTGTTATATGCTGATGATATGGTACTTACATTGTCGGGCTGAAAAGAATGGTGGTGAAACTGGATTACTATTGTGAAAAGTTAACGCTAAGTAAAAGCTAACTGTGACAAAACTAAAAATAAGGATTTCAGGAGAAACAAAAGTAAATATAAATGGTTAATTAATATACGACAAATTGAACAATGACTTGGCATTCAACAACACTTGGTCTGTAAGGTGCATCTTAAATAAGCTGAGTGGGAGCTAATATAAAATTTGTCTTTTCTAAAAGGGGTGTGCACAAGCAATAGACTCTGCACTTAAAGTATTGCAAGGCAAAGTTATTTCACAACTTTAATATGGGGCTGGAATTTTGGGCTGGAACAAGAAGGTGGCTGATCAGGCAGAAGCAACCCAAAATAATTTAAAGGACAATTTTGGGTCTTTTCCAGGGTACTCCTCCACATGTAAGATTGGACATTTGGCTGAGGATAGTCTGTATAAGTGTTCACCTGAAAGTGTTACACTATTTTAGAATACTAGATTGCTTCTCTGGAGACCATTTAATTAAACTTTGACTTTGGCACCTTGGGGAATAGAAAAATATGCTTGTACATGGTTGCCTTTTTTACAAACTTATTCCTTGCCTTCTCTAGGAGTCATTAAGCTCTGTGATGCATAATAATAAAGTAATAATAATAATCCACAACTGGCTGTTTGCCCAGGTCACTAATGGAAATATCAGCTTGGTCCAGCATTCAAAGTTTTCCAGGTGGTAGTCCCACTTTATGAAGAATAATTGTATTTCTCACTACTTTATTGATCTTACTAGTGCTCCATTATGGAAGGCAGTTACAAGTTTATGTTTCCAAAGTATGTCCTCTATGTATCTTGAGGGCAGATTTCAAATGTCCCTGTGAAACAATGTCATCATCCCTTTGAGCTGAGCCAAGTGGAAAATACCAAACATGATGTTTTACAATGTCCTTTGTATAGTAACATAAGGGAGATTTCTGAACCAGATTATTGTAAGATTCTCAGGGCCCAAAGAGGAATGTATCACTATTTACTGGCAGATGCACCCCCGTATGTTACTGATCGTGGCTATTTTTACTTTTCTTTTAAAAAGAGCTGTATCTGCTATAACTCTGGACAATTTTCAGCTTTTTAATTTTTATATGTAAGTTTTTAAAAATTATGTTTTGTAACTATTGCTTTATATTTTTAACCTATAATTGTTTTTGAAGTTATGTTTTAATGCGTATGTATTCCTAATATTTTGTTATGATGGAGTTATAACATTAAACATACTTACTTGATCTGTGTTAATTTTCTAGCCCATTTTTTAAGCAAACAATTACAAAATTACTACAATAAATGGGCTTGGTAAGTTTATTTAAACACAGAGGGCAAATACTGGCTTTTAATGCTGAGCGTTGCAGGACTCACCAGGTAGTAGATTAATGAAGTTAGGGAATTGAAAGACTGTACTTCTCACTTTATTCCTCCTCTTCTTCTTCTTTTTTGCTGTTGCCAGCATACCACACTGGGCCACACATGCATCTCATTGCTGAAAAGTGATGCAGCAAGAGTGCCAAAAACATTTATTTTGAATTGTCACATTGTGTAGGAGATAGGTTAGAAGATACTCATTCTCAATGTCCTTTTATCGAATCAAGATTTTTATCTTCAACGCTAATAACTGAATGAGGCTTTTATGTCATTTCTCCAGAGAATTGTGAAAATTAAAGTAAATGTAACACATTTGACAGATGTGATAGTGCATCCTTAGTATATGATTAAAGTATCTGTAACTTATTTCTCATGTAGAAATATTGGATTAAAGAGACAACACACATTCTCGTGACATAACAAGGTTTTTCAAAATAACTATAAATTGATTTTAGAAATTCGCTGTATATTATGTACCTTGCAGCCTGTAATGTTTCTAATAAAATGTCACAGTATAGCCCAAGAATGTGTTTTCCTACAGATTGTTCTTTAAAATCATGTGTAGGAAATATTTTTGAATTTGTTTCTGCCATCTTAGTGTAGTATTAGTATGCATTTTAAAGTTCAGAAATCTTCTTGGAATGTGTTGGGCAGTCCAAGAGTATTTCCTGTTTTGATAATTGTGGCATACCGTCTTCATTTAAAGATAATGCTAGATAAGCTAATTTTGTGTTGCCGAAGCAGGCTTAAGTTGTGTATTGTTTTGTTGTGAAATAAAATCCTAGAATAGGTCATGTTTCTCACCTGGGTGTCCTATGATTTTTATAATGTATACCTCATGGCAGGATGATAAGGGAAACACAGAATAGTACAGTTAAAGGACTTTTGGATTACTGTGTCAGTATTATTACTTCCAGTACTAGAAGCAATATACTTCTGAATACCATTTGCTAGAGAACATGCATTGGAGGATGTTTCAGTGGTCATGTCCTACTTGTGAGCTTCCCACAGGTAACTGGCAGGCCATTGAAGAAGTAGAATATTGGCCTAGATCGGTATGTGCTGGTCTGATCCAGCACAGTTCTTATGTATATGCATAAACTGTATCACTTCTTAGCCCTAAACTACGATCATCAAACTGACTTGAAAATGGAGAAACCCAGCAGTGAAGGAAATCAGGTCAAGCACCTTTAGTGACAAAAAGATAACAAAAAATAAATAAATGCAGGATGCTTTGGTAGGATTAAGTGATGGAACTGACTGGCAAAGGTTCATTTTCCAACATAACACAAATATATAGTACACCCGCACCATACACGGGTGCACCCTACGTGGCTTCATGCATATACTTAAAGCCGCATGACCGTGAAACAAATGGTGCACGTGCTGCACGTACGCACTCCATTGTTTGCAATGGGGTGTGAGCATACGCTGAATTCCCCTTACGCAGAGGGATCCAGAATGGATCCCTCCGCACAAGGAAAGGTCCCACTGTATTGTTAAATTCTTACAGCTGTCAGCTTTCCCTGATTCTGAGCAGGGGGCAGGCCTTATGAAGATGTTTTCTCTGTAGATCCAGGGTCTCTCTTCAGACAGTCTGCAAGTCTGGTAATGTGTAAGAACTGAACTGTGGTGGACTGGAAAAGACCTTTAATTCATTAATAAATTCACTTTCCTGCCAACTAAACTTTTGTCCCCATTCTTACAGTTACAGTGCGTCCTCGCCTTACGCGGGGGATCCGTTCTGGATCCTGCCGCATAAGGTGAATTCCACCTATGCTTGAGCCCCATTGGAAACAATGGGGCTCGTGTGCGGCGGCGCAGGCGCGCACAGGGCGCAACGGGCGCGCGCGCCCATTCAATTGAATAGGATGCGCCGCCCCTTCCGCCCCGCGCGCACACCGCGGCTTGAGCACATACGCTCAAGTCCGTGTATGGCGCGCCCGCGTATGGCGTGGGCGCACTGTATTTCTCCTAAAAAAGGAGGGTGCATTGTATGAACTGCCCCCTATAGATATATGGTCAGATGTTACTTGGTGCCAAATAGAAGGAAAGGTGCCTTCTCCTTCTCCATATAAAGAGGGCCCACAGCTCATACAAATCTCCTTTTCATATGACCTTCCCCATCTCAATACATTTATTTCTTCAGTATGCTTGCATTGTTCATAAAAGATGGTATGGGAAGTAAAATTACAGTTTTTCCACAAAACAGACTTAGGGACTCTTCTTAGTTTTTTAAAGCCTTGGCTAGCTTGATTTTGTTAAAGGATTATAGTCTCATCATTAGATCTAGAGTCACACATGACTTACCTTAATTATGTATGCCCTTTTTAATTTTTTAGGTACTTCACAGGCAGCAATCTCAGCCAGCCAAGGAAAACTCACCTCCAAGAGAAGAACCCCCACCCCCATCTGCTGAGGATACGTGCACGAAAAAAACAAGATCCCGCACTAAGATTTCTTTAGAGGCTTTGGGCATCCTTCAAAGTTTCATCCATGATGTTGGCCTCTATCCAGATCAGGAGGCCATCCATACCTTATCAGCTCAGTTGGATCTACCTAAGCACACCATCATCAAATTCTTCCAGAACCAGCGTTATCATGTAAAGCATCATGGGAAGCTAAAAGAGCATTTGGGAACAGTGGTAGATGTGGCAGAATACAAAGATGAGGAGCTGCTGACTGAGTCAGAGGAGAATGACAGTGAGGAGGGTTCTGAGGAAATGTATAAAGTGGAAACAGAAGAAGAGAATTCTGAAAAAAGCAAGGCAACTACTTTGGAAACGGAACAGAGATAATGTGAAAACATCACAGGCAAAAGCAATACATTGATCCAAGATCTTTTTTATTTTTTATTTTATTTTTATTTTTTTGCTTCTTTAAAAAATGTTTTGGGGGATTTTAAGTATGCATACAATATGTGCAAATGGAACAGTTATTTTGCATAACCTAATCAGACATTCCCTTGTAATAGGCACTTACGTGTTACACTTTTTAAGTTTGACTGAGACAAACGTTAACTGTAATTCATGTAGGATTACATCGTCGCTAAACCTTGCACTTATGAAAAGACCCTCTAGCAAGATACAGGAAGAAATAGACCTATGAAATCAATGAAGGAAATGAAAACAGCATCCATGTATGTGTGTGTATGTATGTGTGTGTGTGTCTGTATATATATATATATATATTATATATATATTTACATCAAAATATATATATATATATGAAATTTGCATGGGACATAACTTTACAATCTGAAAGTATAGACTGTGAAATGAGCTCGTTAAAGATGAGTCTTGTTTATGTATTAAAAAAGAAAACCACTTCACAATGAGTTGCTTTGGCTTTTAGATAAACTGTTGCCTGCTCTCAGGGGTGTGGTTACTATTTTGGAATACCTATTTATTTTCTTTGTTTATCCCTGATTTTTTAATTGTTATTATTACGGCTTCCACTTTGGCAGCTTGATGGGTCATTTTTGAGGTATGCATTTTAAACATCCAAATCTACACTGCCAAAAATAAAAAAGTGTGAGAGAAGGACAGAGAAAATTTGAAACAAAATCAGGGCACCTTAAAAAAAACAAAAACCCAAATAAGTAACTTTTAAAAAGATTAGTACCTAATGCACATTTACAGTCACAGAGCATATTTTGTTCTTTATCGTTTTTGTACCAAACGGATGGATTTTCATGGAATTTTCAGTGAAAATTCAGTGCACAGTAGACTTCTCTGCTAATAAGGTCTTCATGGACAGTCGCTTTTGTGAGATTTAATGTGTGGATTTTTACATTGAGCCACAGTTAATAGTGGTGATATTTTTTGAAGGCGCAAACCATCTACACTGTTACTGTGCAACTTCTCTTAATTCCAGTGGGCCTTGTGCAGATACATTTCTTGTTCTTGTGTTCCTCTAGTGTCTGTCTGATATTAATGTTTAATAAAGTTTTTACAAGTGAAATCATAAAACAGAATCAACAGCTATTATTCTGGGCAAGTTTGGCTAGTTCTTAATCATTCAAAGGGTCTGATGGTTCTCCAATGCTGAATTTCCTTCCATATTTCTTTTTCCTGTCACATCAGAAATCTTAGACTTCATTATCTCACTGACACATGCAAAAATGGTTTTGGCAAATAGTTTCCCAAGGTACAGTTTTATGGGTGCAGGCAGACTTAGTGGGAACTTGCTGAAGTACTAGGGAGTGAGAGTAAGCCAAGCAATTTCTGTGCAGTCACTTCCTTGTCATAAACTGAAACCTTTTCCCAGGGTCCTAGCATAGCAATTCCATTACATAAAGCAGAACTAATGTTGACTGACTCTTCAATAGTCCAAGCATTAAAGCTGCAATCTACTATAGCTTCCAACAGGTTTTTAAAGTTAAGGTTGGAAGTAACACAAGCGGTGTAACTGTTCTCCCTGGGCTTAAAGGTGTCCCCCCCTCCCACTCCTCCAAAAGGAGAATTTGACTTCCTAATGTGTCTGAGTTGATTTATGGAGTTGGTTGATTTGTGGAGATATTAATTCATTGAAAGGCTTCCTTTTGACACATTCTTTGTAACTTAACAAAGATTTCACGCAATATCACCTGGAAGGCTGTTTTATGTTTCTTGCACAGGCATTGTAATATATAACTGTTAATACTATTTATATATTTGAAAGGTATAAAAGGCAGGCATTAAAACAAAGCTCTGTATAGATAGTTACTCAGAATGTAACAGCATACAGGGAGACAACATGTTGCAATACTAGCTATTTCTAGCTGCTCAATAACCTCTGAAATTTTTAAAGGGACTTTCCCAGAACCAATCTTCAACAGCCACAGTGTATCTGTATTAATTTCATATATCTTTGAAAAACAATGTTGACTTGTTGACTGAAATTCTTCATCCTTTACTTCTGTAGTATGCTGCAGCTTTAATCAAAAATTCAGTAGGCACTGCTTTATGTTCTCCATCAAGGTACTCTTTCCAAACTCTTATTGAAATTCTCTTGCTGAAATCACTGCATATATGTAATATTGGCCAAGATGGCATCAGCATTGGTTATTTTTTTTAAAAAAACACTTTGACCAAAAAAATTAGTAGGTATTTTGTTTTCAATGCTGAATCTTGCCTTTTTTCTGTTTTTTAAAAAAAATTCACTGCCAATTTTGCAGTGGTTCTTCTAAGTGAATCTGTGGGCATTTTCGCCTGTGGTCTTGCCAGAACTTTGCGAATTACAATGCATATATGTCTATTTATTCAATATTCATCATATAATATCTATTTGGAAAAAGAATCTTTTCTTGTAGTGCCTCTTAACAAAGCACAATTTTCCGCCTTTTTTGTGAAATAAGAGAAAACTTTAAAAAATTGTGTTTATTGCGGTATCAACAATGTGAATGAGGATTAACATATTGTAAATGTTCTTTTTCCATGTAAATCAACTTGATCTTTGTTATCACTAAGTGATAATTAAATTTTAACTTATGTGCATTGTTAGTCTGTTAGAATTTTTTTGGTTGTTGAAATAAAACACATTCAGTAAATGAGTTCGTTTGTGATGTCATTTTTGGGGAGCTGCTCAGCTTTTCTTTGCTTCCCTCTTCCTGAACTGATATGAAACCCAAACAGTCAACAATACAGCTCATTTTTATTTTAGAAATACAATGTAGGCTACAGTCAAAAGAGTCTGTTTAGATATGCGAAAGGTCTTGTTAAAAGCCCAGAAATCCTTCCATTTTTCTTATTAGTACAATATCCTTTCTAGCCATTTTATTTCACAAATTTAAAGGTTTCACTGCTTAATAAATAATTTGCCATTTTGGGAGGAGAATATAGAATGAGAGTTCTTGTGGACATACAGACCATTAGTTGGGTTATTATATCGATTAAAAATCAGGCTAACTCAGAAGAAATTGAATATGATATTTTTCCAGGTTTAAATAAAATAATTTTTGATGGTCATGACTGAGTTTGGGTATGGTTGCTTTGCTAAAATATTTAGCACAGGGCTGGGCAATTGGGCCAAGAGAGGAGCCAATTTTTGCCCTTTACTCCCTCTGGAAGATGTAAATGCATATTTTTGGTAACTAGTACCTGAATCTCATGGGCCAAATAAAGCACCTTCTGGGCACTTTGGGTGTGTGGTGTTCAAATGATGCATGACCCCAAACCTCCCGGAAGTCACTCTGAAGCTGCCTAAACTGGCTGAAAGATGGCCCAAAAAGGAGCACCACAAAGCTGCCCCTGCCTGCAGCCTGTTTGGGACCATGGCAGCAGGTGGCTTTGGGACATTGGCATCCAGTCGCTGCAGTCCCAGAGTGATCTGGAGCAATCTTGCTCTGTCTATTTCACCCGCACCTTTTCCCCTGTCTACTTTACTCCTAGAATATATTATGTCACACCCAGTTGCATTTTTCCCCAAGGAGATTTTGGGAGATTGTGGATCTTGAGTGAAGGAAGCTAACCTGCTTGGTTTGGGGGCATTTAGGGTTTTCACTTGAAAAAATGGGGAGGCATAGTGACTTGTGTCCAAAGGTGTTGGTTGCCTCAAATGGGGCTGGGCTGCAGATCTGGCCTGCAAACCATTCTTTCCCTACTCCAATCTAATTTCTTGGTGACAAAAGGCACCAGAAAGTGAAACAGTGTTTCAAGAGAATAAATTTGAATCACTGATAATCATTAATACATTTTACATTCTTCAAAAGAGTACCACATAAAAATTAAGATCACCGCACTCAGTCAATATAACCCACTGCATCAAAGAAGCAAAACATCTCGCTCTGCAACTATTGAAAGCACATACAGTAAATATGTAGAGAACCAACACATTCAAAGAAAATAAAATAATAAAGGAGACAAAGGACACTTCAGCTGAAATTTGTAATAGCTCTACTCGTTGCAAAAATGATAGATTTTTTAGATTCATCAGGACTGAAATTTAACATGGACATGTTCAATTGATTAATTTATATCTTTACATTTTTACAGCTGGGTTTCCATCTTGGTTCTTTCTGTTGTTGCCTCTCATTTGCATTTATTTATTTATTTTATTTTATTTTATTTTTTGTCAACTGAAGCATGCTCATGCTTCCTAGAACAAACAGCAGAGAGAAGGTGACTTGCCCAAGGTCACCCAGTAGGTTTCCATGGCTAAGCAAGGATTTGAACCCTAGCTTTCTAGAGTCCTAGTCCAAGAGTCAAACCACTACTCCATGCTGGCTCTGACACAGATACCATGGACAAAACGGAAGCTATTACACTTTGGATATATGAGATGACATGACTCATCAAAAAAAGTGGATAATGGTAATTGGTAAAGTGGGAGGCAATGGGAAAACATGAAGGCTGCATTACAGGTGCATAGACCACAGCCCTAAGTTTGGAAGACCTGAGCAGGGCTGTTTCTAACAGGGTGTCATCTCTAATTCATAGGGCATCCATATGTTGAAGCTAACTGGGTGACAATAAGCTTAAATATAACTCAAGAGAAAAGTATACAATATAAGCATAATAGTAAAACAGGACAAAGCACAGGGAGATAAGGCACCAGTGATGAAAGCATTAGCCGGATCAATACAGCTAGCACAGTTCAATATGGGGGTTTCTGCCTAAGTTTAAAAGGCTATATGTTGACCCCTGTTTTTTATACCTTTTCCAGGATTTGAGACCCAGCAACAGCACATCAACTAGATGTGCTCAGAGCATGTAATTCAGATATATCACTCAGATATAAATCAAAACAAGAAAGTATTTCTCTGGTTGGAAAGTATGTCCTATACAAAGTTCACAGTCCATACAGCCTTAATATGGATATCACCTGTAGGCCTAGTTGTCTAGAAGATAGATCTGGGGACACTTCCAAAAAACAGGTTAACTTTTCCAAGGTCTCCTTATAACACAGATGACAAAGATCTGGTTATAATGAATGAGAGTTGTTTTTGTATCATTTCTGACTTATAGTGACTCTAAGGACCTGTCATGGGGTTTTCTTGGCAAGATTTGTTCAAAGGGTGTTTGCCTTTGCCTTCTTCTGAGGCTGAGAGAATGTGACTTGCCCAAGGTCACCCAGTGGGTTTCCATGGTTTCCAGTATTATAGTCCTATGCTCAAATCACTATACCAGGCTAGCCTCATGGGAATTATGGTCCAACAAAATAAATATTATCAAATTTACTTTAAACAGGGAAAAAAACAAAACCAAACGAACTAGGCCAAACTTTCTTTACAACAGAGAAAGGAAAACCTTGCCATGATATATTTTAACACAGGAGAATTGTAATTCAAGAAACTGCACTTTTCTGAGCTCTGCTTTTAACCCCAACTATGACCCGAAACAGACGGGGTGAAAGCGCCGTGTCAGCACCGATATTAGGGTTCCAGAGTGCACAGCAACAGCATGCTCTGGAACCCTAATATGTATAGATGGTGCCATCTTTACGTGGTGCAGTCCATATGTGGTGCGTGTGCACGATGCAAGTGCAGCACCTCATTCACACCTCCGGGCACACTGATGGCATCCTCCCCATGCACCCAAAAGAACCTGCTTTTAGCGGGTTCTTGTCGGAGCAGAGGGAGCCCATGCGGTTTGGTTGCTGTGGGCTCCCTCTGGAGGGAAAATGGGCAGTTCCAGACCACCTCTTTGGGGCGGTCTGTTGAGCCCCTATGTTACATGGGGTCAGATTAAACAAGAAAGAACCACAGAATCATAGAATCAAAGAGTTGGATGAGACCACAAGGGCCATCCAGTCAAACCCCCTGCCATGCAGATACACAGAATCAAGGCACCCCCAAGAGATGGCCATCCAACCTCTGTTTAAAGACCTCTAAGGAAGGAGACTCCACTACACTCCGCTAAGGAAGGATACTCCACTACACTCCAAAGGAGTGTGTTTCAATGTCAAACAGCTCTTACTGTCAGGAAGTTCTACCTACTGTTGCAATGGGATCTCTTTTCCTGGAGCTTGCATCCATTGTTCTGGGTTCTGTTTTCTGGAGCAGCAGAAAACAAGCTTGCTCCAAGAGCCCTGGTGGCGCATTGGTTAAATGCTGGTACTGCAACCACTCACTCACAAACCACAAGGTTGTGAGTTCAGTCCCAGCCAGGGGCTCCGATTCCACTTAGATTGGCATCCTTCCAATGTCACTAAGATAAGTACCCCGCTTGTTGGGGGCAATCAGCTTCCACTTTGTAAACTACTTGGGGAGTACTTAAGTGCACAGATAAGCGATATAGAAATGTACTTGCTATTGCTATTGCTCCCTCATCAATATGACACCCCTTCAAATACTTAAATAGGGCTATCATATCACCTCTTAACATTCTCTTCTCCAGGCTGAACATACCCAGCTCTCTCAGTCCCTCCTCATAAGGTATAGTTTCCAGGCCCAGTTTCATTGCCCTCCTTTGGACATACTCCAGTTTGTCAACATCCTTTTTGAATTGTGGTGCCCAGAATTGGACAGTGTCCCAGGCAAGGCCTGACCAAAACAGAATACATATAGAAAACATATAGGAACTTGGAAGCTACCATTACTCTTACCTGAGGTGGACAGAGAGAGTGCTACAGAACCACGCCACTGAAGGAGATGAAATGCAGATTCATCCTATTGAATCCTGGGATTTGTAGTTTTACATGGTATTTAGCCTTTACTGTCAGGGAATGCTGGTGCCTCACAAAACTACAAATCCCAGGATTCTGTAGGATGGAGCCATGGCAGCTAAAGTGATGTCAAACTGCATTATTTCTACAGTGTAGATGCAGCTCATGTGTTCCAATGTGAGGTAGAGATGCTACATTTAGAAATGCACATAATAATAATAATAATAATAATAATAATAATAATAATAATAATAATAGATTTATTTCTAGCCCACCCAATCACGAAGAATCCGGGCAGGTTACAACAATAAAATACAACAAATTACAATAGAGTTAAAAAATCAAACCCTAGACCTACCCCCCCCCATTCCCAGTACTAAAACAGAATTAAACAGTAATAATATTAAAACATTTAAAACATTAAAAACATTGAACAACCAAAAAATAGGCAGAAACATTGGTGGGGGAAAATAGACAGATGAGGGGACAAATATCTCTCTATCTGGGGAGGGTAACTAAGTTGGAAAGGCCTGCCGGAAGAGATCCGCCTTGAGTGCTTTCTTAAAAGCTACCAGAGTGGAAATGTGACGGATGTCCTCCGGCAGATTGTTCCATAGTTTAGGAGCAGTAGTAGAAAAGGCCCTAATCAAAATAAAAATTTGCTCCCATAGTTTCTGGCGTTGCAAGGTTTTCAGCTTTCTTCAGCATCCTTCACATGACAGGCAACACATGGAAATTTATTCTATTGGTAAGTTCCAAGCAGCAGTGGCATTGCTGAGATTGATGTCACCTGATGCGGCGGGGGGGGCACTGCTTTGCCCTCCCAGCTGCCTGCCTGCCCATCTGTCCAGAGCATGCTGGGTAGTAGTGGTGCTACAGCCTCCGGAACTCCCATTCAGGATCTGGTGTGCCTGCTCTTGAAAAGGAAAGGGAAATGAAGCCCTTTCTCACTTGCCTGGTAGCCATGCGAGTCCTGCCGGGTGTATTACCCCACTAGGTGACTCTCCCCTCTGGGGTCTCATCCTGTGTGGGCCGCACCCCCCCCATGCCATCCTAGTGATGTCTCTGCCAAGCAGACAAAATAAATAGCTGCTTGAATTTATTTCATTTTTAAAATTGGGTGCCTTCTGATGGTAGAAAAATCTCTGGAAGTCCCAGTCCCCTCCCCCCCTTGTATAAACTGATTTTATTTTGGAGAACCATATGATATTTTCCAAGAGCCAGCAAGACGTAGTGCTTTGAGTGTTGGACTGTGACTCTGGAGACTAGGGTTTGATTTCCTGATCATTCAGGAAACCTACTTGGTGACGTGAAGTTGAAGGTTTTCATGACTGGCATCCATAGGTTTTTTTGAGTTTTTTTTGGGGGGGGGGGAGCTATGTGGCCATGTTCTAGAAGAATTTATTTCTGACATTTCGCCTGCATCTGTGGCTGGCAACTTCATTGTCTGAAGATGCCAGCTACAGGTGCAGGCGAAACATTGGGAATAAATTCTTCTAGAACATGGCCAGATAGCTGGAAAATCCCACAAAAAAACTACTTGGTGACCTTGGACAAGTCACACACTCTCAGCCTCAGAGGAAGGGAATGGCAAACCTCTGAACAAATCTTCCCAAGAAACTTAGGGTTGCCTTTAGTCAGAAATGACTTGACGGTACACTGCAATAACAGCAACAGTGAAAAAGTTGTTTTCTTCATCCAGAATATTTCCAGGAAATCCTGGCATTACGAAAGATTTTTACTTCCACTCCACAGATTGGTTTAAATTAATATAGTTCTTTCTAAACTACGCTGTATTGGTTATTTATTGTGTGCTTTTACTGTATCGGACCCAGGCTGCCAAGTAAACACCACTATTGTTTCTAGGATACATTTTTAATGGAGGTCAAGCAAGGGAAAGAGGAATATCAGCATGAAAACAAAATGATCCTAATGCTGATCTAATGATTCTGTTTAAAGCAATCCTGATTTTTTTAATTGCTTAGTAGAAACTGATGGAAATCCATTTCTTGCATGAGCCTGGATGTGGAGACACAAGGACATAGAGGGGGAGAGAAACCTGGCTTTTTCAGGAGAGAGGACCGGATGCAAACCCATGACTCTGAAGGTAGAATCAAAAGAAAAAGAACTGGAAACTCTTGATAACTTGAGACAGTCTGATTGAGACCATAAACATCCTCAGAGTTTTATTGGAAAGGTGGGGGACTGTACAGGAAGGCATTCTGGGGGGAAAACATATGGGTACTTCTTACAGCTCTTCAGAAGTGATCATTTGGTAGGCTACTATGGTAGAAATATTTTTATTAATGCTTCTATTTCACCATACTTTTACCTGCTGCTGTTGTCTCTTGTCAAACATATTTGAGTCTCGCAGACATATGTATTTCCATCATAAATTGAATGTAAGTGGAAAAAAATAAACATAAAACTGTTTTTTGTTAATTATGGTTGTGAACATACTGCCTTTTAAAAAAAGAACTACAATTCATTATTAGTTTGGTACTACTTTCACGAATAAAAAGTGGAATAAATTAAAACATTCTGGACTGACCAGTTTAGGATCTCTGACTTATTAATTGTTAAAAGAACATGATAATTTTATATTAGAATTGAATATAGTAATATTAGACACAAAATATGAATCTCCCTTTGCACTAGCAAGTGTATCTGTTTTTAGACTATATACACAGCAGTGATAATTTTTAATGGATTAAAGTATTAAAATTATTAAAATTACATCAGAAACAAAACCACTGTTGTGGTTAAAATAAACTATTTTACCACAAGCCAATGAAGAAATATGTGCTGAAGTTTAGAGGAAAGCAGTAATAATGAAAATATGGAGCAAAATATACAGAAACCACAAAGAATTGAATTCTACAATACAATGTGGATCCTGCTTACAATGGATTCAAGTACTCCTGCTCTGAAATAATTTGTTTGCCTATCTTTCTGATTGTCTGTTTTATTAATATGAGTGTATCTTGCCCTATTTCATAGAATCTAAGAAACAAATTAAACCATTTCAAACAAATTTAAAATAATAAAAGTAATATGAACATACTAAAATTGTGTTAAATAATTTAACAAGTTAAAACAGATGAATCTCCCTTACCCAGAATTCAGAAATCCCAAACACTCCAAAAACCAAAACTTTTTTCATGGGTGACTGAGGCAGTGACACCTTTGTACACAAATGTAGTTTCATGCAGACAATCATTGTGTAGAATTACCTTCAGGCTATTTGCACAAGGTGTACAGTGGACCCTTGTTATACTCTGGGGTTTGGTTCCAAGATCACCCATGGATAACAAAATCCGTGGATGCACAAGTTTCATTAAATATAATGACATAGCAAAATGGTGTCCCTTATAAAAAATGGAAAATCAAGGTTTGCTATTTGAAATGTATACATTTTTGGAACATTTTCAAACCATGGATGCTTGAATCTGTGTATAAAAAACATGTATAAGAAGGGCTGACTGTATACGAAACATAAATGTTTAAATTTGGGTCCATCTCTAAGAAATATGTATATGTATATGCAATTACAAGTATTCCAATTTTTTAAATAAAAAATCCAAAATCCCAAACACTTCTGGTCCTAAGCATTTCAGATAAGGGAGACCCAACATGTATAGTCAAATCATGCACATTTTGTGTGTGTGGATGGGGACACACAGCCTAATTCATTAAAGCCATGTTTTGACTTGACACCACAAAGGGGAGGGCATTCCATAAACAAGGTGCCACAGAGAAGAAGGCCCTTTCTCAAGTTCTCCTATAGGATATTGCTCCCACTGCAGGGAAAGCCACTCCCACAGGATATAGGCAAGCAGGCATATAATGCATATATAAAGATGTTGGGGTGTGTTGAAAAGGTTCACAGCAGAGTCGTAGAGCAATGTCAACAAAAATAGAGCTTTACTCAGCAGAGTGCAAAACAAAATAAGCAAAGCAAAAAATATAGCAATGTGGCTAAGTACAAATATACATAATGCAAAAATAAATCTGCATAGCAGTACTACAACTCCCTAGCAAGGAGAAAAACATCCCAGTAACATGGAAAACAATACACTCTCCAAAAACCAAGCAGATTCCCATTGCAAGTTATACTCTGCTAAGTGGCTGTCATAACACCTGGACCAATTGCCTGACTGCATCACCAGTGGAGGCTTACCATTATGGACTTCACCTGTCACTCTGCTACACCCTCATCCAGTCACAACTTAGTATGCAAACTGGCATACCCTGACAAAAGAGGCACTCCTTCAAGCATCAATGTCCTAAGTCAGTTAGGGCTCTGAATGTCACCACCACTATCTTGAATTCAGATTGGAATCATATTAGAAGCCAGTGCAGTTCCTTTAAGACCAATGTGATGTCTATACAGACCGCCCTTATACAAACACAGTTTGGACCCAATGAGATTTAATTCTAGTTAAGTCCCATACAAAGGTGCTTTATACTGAGCCAAACTATTGGTCCACCTAGCCCAACATTTTGAACACTATCTGGTAGATGCTATCCAGGGGTTCTGGCAGGATTCTTTCCTATCTCTACCAGGAGATTCCTGGGATTCCCTAGGGCCTCTTGTCCAAGTACTAACCAGGTACAACCCTGTTTGGCTTCCAGAATTAGAAGACATCGTGGACTAAGTTTTTGGGGTGGTGTGGTGGTTATCAAAACCAGCAAAAAGGTTGGACTAAGGATGAAGGTGAGCAATGTGAAAATTCCTGTCTTCACCTTCAAACACAGTGTAACCTCAGTGTCCTCCAAGAGTTTTGAAAAGTATCTTTTTTTGGGCCACAGTAAGAGAAGATCAATACTGTTGAAAAGGTGGAAGGAGCTCAATGTCTCTTCCTCTCCGGTTGCAGTTTAATGTAACTTTTTTTCATAGGAGTGGCACAATGGGCAATAAGTGAAATCTTCATTTTGCATGGATGCCTTTGTTTATTCCAAAGGACTTGATAAACATTTGAGGAAAAAGCAGGCCTGTTGGTGGCTTCAGTTCCATTCAGGTTCAAATTTGGCCCAAGAAACTACTTGGTGCAAATACTACACTGGATATTGGTCTTTCCACAGTAGTGTTACCAGCTGAGGTTGCATTTGCTCTCTGTGTGATCACAAATGATTCCAGGCCTAGGCATGGGACAATCTCTCTCCCATTTTTGTTGACTTTCTCCCAAACCAATTTGTATTTTCTTTGTACCATTGTTTCATATTGGGCTTTGAGACTCTTCTTTTATTTTCCCCATTGAAATATGAATGCATTTGGATGTGTTTTACCTAAGGTACATGTTTTTCTCTCATGAACTAAAACATATGCAGGCATGTCTCCCCAACTATATGCATTTTAGCACATTTTAAAATGCATGTACTTTATTTCTCCTTGTAAGCCTTGCAAATTCTTAAGGCAAGGTGTGTTTCTGTTTGCAAATAGTCTCACAGTGTGAAAAGACTACTTTCAAGGAGACTGTCAAATGCAACACAATTCTTTCTCATCCCTATTCAGGACAAGTAGCATGGGAGGAACAGGGTGAGTGAGTGACTGGCTGACTAAATGACAGGACGTTGTGTTCCTCTCTAGCTCTCTGTGCCTCACATTTTATGAGGCGGAGGCTGTTTTACTGGAAAGGATTTGACTCTACCAAAAAAAGAAGGGAGCAAAACCTGTTAGGGTAAAATTCTGAGCTATCTGAAGGATATGGAACACTAGTGTTTTTGTGACAAGTAGATCCAGGGAGATTTGATGGTGCAATACTGAACCAAAGTTCCCACTATGTTCACCCCAATCGAATCTCTCTGTGGCAATTTAACCCTGATGAAGTTCACATTAACATTTGTATCAATTTAAAATGGAGCCGCCATTTCGATCATTCTCAGGATTTTTTTAAAAAAAACTATCACTCAAATGATGTGCATCTACATCACACTGACACTGTTTGCCCCCCCCCCCCATCAGCCTCGGAGGATGGCAATGGCAAACCCCTCAGGACAACCCTTAGCAAGAAACCCTGGGATAGGTTAGCCTTAGCGGGAGTCACACTCTCTCAACCATATAATAATATAAGCTCTCAGCAATATCATATGTGTGTGAGGGCTTTAGTTTGCACCAACTTGGGAGCAGAGTCTGTTGTGGTTTTATTTGTTAGGAAAGAGGAAAAAATTACCCCTAAACCACAGCCCCACTGATAGGTTCTTTAAAAAAAATGTCAAGCATATTATGCGCACCTTTGTCATACTGGTGATGTGAGTATTTAAAGGTGCTGTCTCCTGTGGCCATGCAATAGCAAATAAGCAAATAAGCTGTCAAATTATATTTTAAAAACCCCCCCACCATCTAATGATGTTCCCAGGAGAACCCCCTCATTGGCTTTGGTGAGCTCTGGGAATCAGACATTGGTGCAGATAAGGGGACTAAAATTACTGGCAGAAGAGGAAAAAAAAGCTGGGCTGTGCTTTAAAGAGACCGCTTTTCAAAGCGCAGGCTGGAGATGCTTTTTTCAATCCTGCAACCAAGTGCCAAGTGGGAAAAACAATGGTACTTGGCTGGCAGGGAGAGAGCAAAGGGCTGGGCATGATCCACCCCCTCCACATTAACCCCTCCCTCCTGGATGCCTCAGATGGGATCAGGAGCAAGTTCTCATTGGCAGCACCCTAATAAAACCTGATGTTTTGGAAAAGAAATGGGGAGAAAACCTGATCTTGGAAAAATTGGGTTAAGAGGGATTTGTGCTGCCCCCCCCCCCTGAATTCAGGTCAGGAAGAACTGGCACAGGTGTGAACGACCCCTTTTTAAACTGTTTTGCAAACCGGTCTATAACATAGTGTGAATGACCTCCAAGATAAATTCACCAATGGGAAAACCTAAGGGCAGATGAGATATATAGCCCACAACTAAAACAGTCTAGATGAGAAGGTGTTCCGTATTTGAAACCCTGCATCAGCCTTGATATACCATTCAACTAGTGACATCATAACTACAGTCACTTTTTTGTCATTTTAAAAAATTTAACCTCCTTTTCTCTAATGCTGTCATATAGGGGGTTGGAATTTCCAGAAGAAGTGGCAAGGCATTTGAGAATCAGTGTGGAATAGTGGTTTGAGTGTGGACTACAACTCTAGAAATCAGGTTTCAATTTCCTGCTCAGTCATAGAAACCCACTGGGTGCATGCTGCTGCGCCACCGCGCCCAAACCCCATTATAATGGTGGCACTTAGTCTGGACCCCCCCCCCTTTCTTAAAATCCTGGCTACGTCCCTGCCTTGGGTAAGTCAATTCTCTCATGGTCAGAGGAAGGCAAAGGCTACCTCTCTTTGAACAAATCTTGCTATGAAAACCCCGTGATAGGTTAACAACAACAAGGTTTATCTTAGGGTTACCATGGCCCATTACAGACGGGCATAAAGTATGGACGCCCCTAACCCTAAAACGGACCGAGTCCGTACAAAATGGCGATGCCCATTCCACACGGGGGCCGCCATCTTTACATAGCGGACGCATTGCGTCTGCATGTCACACAGTGCATATGATGCTGCGAGTGCGCCATTGGTGCCTCGCGGTGTCATATCAGCACCACAAAGAGAAGCACCATTTTGGCGCTTCTTATTTGCAGCGCGGAGGAGTTGCACGGTTTGGCTGCTGTGGCTCCTCCACGCTGCAACCGGCAGCGGCGCGAGACCGCCCATTTTGGGCAGTCTGTAACGCGCCCATAAGTCAAAAATGACTTGAAGTACCACAGCAACAAATGGGTAGCTGTCACATTTTCCCTATGCAGATGCTTTATATGATTAAGGGATATATCACATAGTACGTGGGCATTTACTAGTTGCCATTGCAAAGGATAACCAAAAATGTATGTTTGAATAGCAGTGAGCAATATTAAAAGGGCCTAATAAGCTTGTAACTCTTCCACAAGAGGCTGTTCCGCAGTTCCCACCTTTTGATCTTTGATCTTTTTCTTTCCCAGCACTACATACCTCTGCTCTCATCAGAAACCGCCTTATCATGTTGGCAATTGATAGTAATAAGGTTGGCTCTCCTCCAAGAACACATGAAGCTGCTCGCATTCCAAAATAGCTTTAGCACCTTTAAAGTTCACACTAAAAACCCACAAAGATTCACTTATCCAGTAACATGGGAGGCACTATTGGTTACCCCATGAAAGGAATGAAGTTATCCCTTGTGACAAACATTAATGTAATGGGGTTAGAGCTATATTAAAAACTGCATGCCTTCAAGTCATTTCAGAGTTATGGTGGCCCTAAGGCAAACCTATCATAGAATTTTTCTGAGTTTGAGAGGGTGTGACATGCCCAAGATCACCCAGTGGGTTTCCATGGCCAAGTGGGCATTTGAACCCTGGGCTCCAGAGTTGTAGTCCAATGCTCAAACTACTACATCATGTTGGCACCACTAAAAATATACCTTCACTAAAAGACAGAGTGGATCCTTGGCTTGATAGATACGGGTGCTCATAGCTACCACTGTTGTTGCCATCAGGGCCAAAATCATTTTTACTGGGAAAGAATAATCTTGAAATGCCAAATGTCTGCCTAAAAATATGTCTTTGCACACACAAAAGTTCTAGATCATTAATCAGACTGTGTGCATGCCAAAGTACTGAGAAGAAGGAATGGAATAGAAAACTACACCGAAGATATCAATACTGCTCCGCATCGGCAAGAGAGGATTCCAGGTCCCCTTGGGACATGTTGAAACTGTCTGATGAGCCTCTTAGGCTATGCTGGAGAGGCTAAGGGAGAAATTAAGTACCCAACGCCCATAGCCTCTCTTCCCTTCCCTTCCCTTCCCTTCTTTCTGTCTGACTTTCCAATAGTTCAGAGAGATCAGGGCCATATGGATTAAAATGCCAAACTTGATCTCTGTACTTTCCTCCTCCCCTTTTGTGGATGACGTTTAAGAAAATTGCCTTTGGACTATGCCGGTGCTTCCTCCAAGTGCTTGATGATGTTCCCCACCCTTGCAGGAAATATACAGAACTGTAGCAGCTCATTAAAACAAAGAAAGATGTAATGGAATACTGTGCAAAAGAGGTGTTGTGTTAGATCCCTTAGGAAACCTTCTCAAAACACAACAAAAGGAGAAAACACAATGGCCCATGGAAACACAGCTCAGAAAGGCCACAAAAAAAAAAAAAATCAGCAGAGTGGCTTCAGACAGCTTTATTAATCCTGTCTAACTTAGAAAGTAATGTTGAAACATTAGGTTTCCTCTAAATACAGATTACAGACCAAACAGAGGCTGTGAAAGTTGTCAAATAAAAGAAGTTGCAAACCATGGGACAGTCATGCCATATGGCAGACTGCTTGCTCCATTCAAGCAGCCTGTCTCAGTATAACAGGGCTCTATTAAAAACATTCTCCAGTCATGCTTAACCACTGGCACCACCAGCTATTTCAACTGGAAAGCTGGAGGGCAGCCTCCATTGCCAACTCAATTTGTGGTGCAAAGCCAAAAAGGCCTGCAACATAGTTCCTACAACACAATGCCTTTCAGACCACCAATCAAGGGAATCTGAGATGTCCACAATGTAACTCATGCAATTTTGGAGCCACTTCTGAATCACAGGAGTCTGGAGAGGCCGACTCACCAAATTACATTAAGAACAGCTTTGCTGGGGAAGTGCTATAGCTGAGAATAGGATGCATGTATTTGCAGGCAAAGGGTCCCTCTCCACTTGAGGGCTATTGACAGAATGAGTGTTAGCCAACAGGAGGGAAAGTGTGGCTCTGAAAACATTGCTGGATCCAAACACCCCTCAGTCTCAGCCTATGGTCAAGGATTCTGAGGTCTGTAGTCCAGCATCATCCAGACAGTCACAGGTTCCTTATTCCCCCTGGTGTAACAGAGAGGCCAATGATCTGATTTAATACAAAGCAGGCAGTGAAGTGTAGTGGGTTGAGCGTTAGGCTATGACTCTGGAGACCAGGATTTGAATCCCAGCTTGGCTAGGGAAACCCACTGGAGCAATTCACACTCTCTCAACCTCAAAGGATGGCAGTGGTAAGCCCCCTCTGATGAAACTTGCCAAGAAAACCCCATGATAAGTTACCCTTAGGGCTGCCATAACTCAGAAACAACTTGAAGGTACACAACAACAACAGATTCCTTGAAGAAAATTTCATTCAGTTCAGAACTTGTGTCTTCTATGATGACCAGCTAAAGGCTCATGGGAAGAAGTACATAAAAGAGATAGACATCCCCTGTCTTGCCTTTGGAGTGGAGACACTTTCCAATTTTGTCTGCATTCTTTCCCCAGGAAATGCGTCCCAATTTTGTATGCACTCCTAAGCTTTATAGTTCAGCTTTGAAAGATGACTAGGATGCATAGTATAGTATTTATGCATTACCCTTTGCTTTGGACTCAGTGTAGAAGGCCATAGGAAAGAAAGGAAGGAAGGAAGGAAGGAAGGAAGGAAGGAAGGAAGGAAGGAGTGCAAAATGAATTGAGAAGCCAGTGAACTTTAGATTTTAAGTTTGGTCAACTACAAATTGGAGGCCTGAAATCCACTGTTCCCATCCACATATTTATGAGGACAGCATGTGTGTATATGAAAGCAGATCTCATTCCTTTATTATTTTATCAGGTGACAGAAAAATATAACTTTTTTGGTACTGCCTGAATTTAATCAATATCTTAATCACCTCCTTCCTATGAGTTAACACATGGATGCACACGAGAACGCCTGGCATCCTATCAAACCAGGGGCCATGAATTGAGCAGCTCACAAAGTTTAATCCAGTTTCTCCTCTAGATGTTCATGCAGCCCTTTCCCCATTTTTGTCTAATGACCAGGGAGCATTTCACATCCAAATACAGTTATTCTGCCCTCTTTCAGTTTTATATAGAGTTCGTTCTGTGCTGAGGGGTGGAAAGGAATGGAGGCTTCCTGCTTCTCCTCATTTTTCTTTCCATGCTTTGTGCTTCTTTTCTGGCCCCACTTCTAATACCTCTAGCAAACAGTCTGAAGTAGTTTCTGATTGGGCAGAAAAGGTGTATGTGAGCAGAGTAAGGTTCTTGCTCATATGAGGAACCTTTATGCAAACAGAAGTGTCTCTTCTTCACACTCATTTTCCTTGTAAGGATGATGGTTCTGTGGCTAAGACCTTCCCCCTTCAAGTGTCGATTTGAAATGGGCAAGTTAACACTTAATTCGTTTTCCTTTGTTTTGTTAACCATCTTGTCAGAAAGCCATTGATATTTGGTTGACTTTGTGTATAATGAAACCAAACAATTTTATTTCCAGTCAGTCATTCAGCCATTGATCTTTCAGATGGATCAATGTACATTTTGAGACTGGGATTCCAGTATGTGGTAGCAAAGGCTAAATGGTTCTCTGTGAGTTAAAATCAATTAGACAAGGGCCTCCCCTACGTGAAATGTCATCCCCTTCCACTAAGAGTTCAAGTGATTCAGTTCTTGAAAGAGTGAGTCCTTCATCCCTCTCTTCCCACCCACTGGAGGCTGGCAAAACATCTTCCACTTTGACACTAGTGGATGGAAGGATTGAAATCACAACATTGCTATAAATTGCTATAACAGATTTAGAAGGTGCTTTCTGAGGCCTGCTCCGAATCATATTTCTAAGAGGATAACTGGAGTTCTCAAGTACCAGATTTCCTTGATAGTTTGTGATAGTGTATACGATGCAACAGATGAAAAAAGCAGATTGTACCCTGCTGATTTCTTCCTTGGTGAGATTATTATTTTAAAGTGGGCCCTTATCCTCACCATATATTGTGCTAAAATGTGGACACAGACAATCTTTTTCACCACAGAGTGATCCATTGAATGTCTTTGTTCTTTCATTACTAAAATGTTTTCATAAGCATTGCCAAGAACTTCTTTAAAAAAAATTGTGAGTGCAAGTAATGAGGCACGTAATACACATTTCCCCCCTTTAAAAAACACCCTGTAACATGTGGCTTTTTAATTTTAGTGATTTAGTGCCTTGGTTCCCAACTTCAGGTCCCAGTATTGACTACAACCCCCAGTGTCCCCAATCATTGGACATGCTGGCTAGAGATGATGGCAATTGAACTCCAACAACTTCATGGGACCCAAGGTTGGGAACCATTGATATTCTGCTTACCCGTTACTTGTCCCTCTTAAATACCCTCTTAAATAAAATAGATGCCTCAGACATCATAGCTGCTGTAGAGGAATATTCAATTCTAACTCTCTCCCTAGAGGTATTCCACCCTCTCCCACCTTACAAAATATCATGAATGCAAAACTGTTAACATGATGTGACTATAAGTGGCATTGAGCTGTAAAGGCAACCTTTCCCTGACATGTTGTATGATATATTTGACCACACATCTGCCATTGATGTATGATGAAGCTTTCTTTATTGCCCAGCAGAACAAAACAGACAACCAAGCTATCCCATGGTGAGAGAGCTTACACAGCGTAGTCTGGCTATTTGTATGGAAAACACACAAATAATAATAATAATACTTTAATTGTGTCTTGTGAGTGGGATCTATGATGGTACCAGCTGCACTGAGCACTTTTAAATCATTAAAAAAAAAAAAGATTATCACAAAAATCACGTCCTGTTTCATTTTAGAGTGCTGCTGCTGATTCTCATCAATGTGAACAAATTTATAAATTGCTATATAAGACAAATCACTTAGGGACAAATGAGAGATGGCAGCTGCAGACCCACATTACAGTTGGATTCCTATATAGGGGAGAATGGAGGTGATTTAAAAATTCAAAACAAGGGTGAACTCTTTCCTTGTCAGTAGTTTCCCCACTGAAAACCATTCAATGCCAGTGGAGGTAGCACAAGAGTGGAGAGGGGTGCAGGTTGGGGAAAGAATTCAACACCCACCTCTGGCTTGCATCTTCTGAACTAATTCCTCTTTCTCTGCCATCCCCAGCCATTTTAGGGGTGACTCATTTTGGCAGGTCTTCTGGACATTTAGCCGCATTAGCAGAAGAGACCTTTGTGCCAGGTAGTTTCAGAGGCCAATGTCAAATCCATAAAGGCTGCAGCTGGCTTTAATTTTTTTCCTGGAACCTTGCCTCAAGATTTGATATTAATGCAAGTGCTTTATCAAAATGATTCCATCCCACTTTAAGGCCTGTCCATTCTAGTTCTAGCATGCTCTTAGGCTTCAATCCTGTACACATGTAGCTGGGAGTAACTCCTGTGGAAATGAATGAGACTTACTGCTGCTGTTCTTGTTGTTAACTGCCCTTGAGATAATAATAATAATAATAATAATAATAATAATAATAATAATAATAATAATA
>NC_056522.1:191336634-191347865 GCF_019175285.1 Sceloporus undulatus
GTAATAATAAATTTTATTTATATACTGCCTTTCCAAAAGATCAAGGTGGTTTACAAAATTACATGAAATACATAAAATACATAAACAATTTACAAAAGCAAATAAATAAAATATCTAAATAATAGCTTCGCGACCTCTACTGCTCTGCTTAAATCATGTAGATTAATGCCCTTGACCTCCCTGATTGAGTCTATTCATCTAGAGCACAGTCTTTGTTTCTACTTCCGTCCACCTTTCCTAGCATTAATGTTTTTTCTAGTCAGCCCTGCCTTCTCATGATGTGGCCAAAGTACGATAGCCTCAGTTTCGTCATTTTGGCTTCCAGGGGGAGTTCTAGTTAAATGTGTTCAAAGACCCATTTGTTTGTCTTTTTGTCTTACTTCTGAGGAGGCATGAATGGGATTGTACTGTTAAGGTCTGGTGCAGAAGATGTGGAGATGGCTACCAGATTGTGTGTGTGTGTGTGCATGTGCCTTCAAGCTCCCTGATGACTTATGGTGAACCCATGAATTTCATAGGGCTTTCATAGGCAAGGACTGCTCAGAGGTGGTTTTGCCTCTGAGATATAGCTTACAGCACCTAGACAAAGAAAATGTGGCAGACAGAAAAAATTGGAGCCCATCCTCTCAATGGATTAGCCTATCATAGCCCTCAGAACATTAGGTATGGGTAGGTGAAAAAAGCAATTGACAGTTAAGTAGGAATTGAAGGGCTGGAAGAGCTTGAAAAAAATGTAACAATGTAGTTGTCAGGAAGCAGAGAAAGGGTGACAATACAGAAGATTTAGACCAGGAGGGATATCGATCCCAGAGCCCCCCCTTAGACTTGGCTGGGGGGAATGGGACCTCCCTGAAATGACTGGGTGATGCTGGGCCACCAAGACCCACATGTAGTTAAGCTCCTGTTGCTATTGTTGTTGTTGTTTGCCTTCAAATCATGTCCAACATGATGACCTTAAGACAACCCTATCATGGGGTTTTATTGGTAAGATTTGTTCAGAGGAGCTTTGCTGTTGCCTTCCTCTAAGGCTGAGTGTGGGACTTGTCCAAGGTCACCCAATGGGTTTCCATGACCAGGTAGGGAATCTAACCTTGAGCACCAGAGTTGTAGCCCAATCCTTAAACTACAATGCCAAGCTGGCTACAGGAATTATAAAGCAGAAGTGTATTTAATAATCAACACACACATGCACATACATACACCCAGAGCGAGAGAGAGAGAGGGAGAGAGAGGGAGAGGGAGGGAGGGAGGGAGGAAGAGAGAGAGAGAGAGAGAGAGAGAGAGAAGTGGCCACACATAGAGAAACAGAAAAACATAGAGCCCCAGTTTTCATTCAATGAAATTAGATAATTGCACCATGCCTCATGATATGCTATGGGAAAATGCAGACAGCACTATGGAAACTAAGTTATACCTGCAATGCCTGAAACCTAATGGTATCTTTCACTACAGCTGAAAGCCAATGCAGGAAAGTCCCAGTTATGCTGCAAGGCTGCATATCATTTGCACCAATCAGCCAAGTTTAGTTGGCTGATATCCAGTTTGTCATTCACAAATTTGGAAAGTATATTTTCTTCAGAATCCTGGCATGCTTAACAGAAGCAGGAGCCCAAACCATTAAGCTTATAGTTGGATATAGCCTATCAGTAGGGTGAGCTGGGAAAAGTTTCCTTTTTGCATTACAGCTCTCAGAATCCCTCAGCCAGCATAGCTAGAGTTGTCTTTCTTTCTCACTTCACCATTTCTGCCTGGTTATAATATTCTGTGCTAAATACATTGCTGTAGATAAAGTAATAAAAGGAAAAGGAAAACAAGGGAGAAAAAAATTATTAGGGAACATATTAAGGAATTGGCCAATTTCTCTTTGATATTTAATAAACAGAGTTCTCAGAATCCATTCAGCTAATTGGTTATTGGCTTTCTTCTGTGAATATGTACAGCTGAGGTTTACTAAGTTTAGAAGACCTTCATCTAATGAGCCTTTGGAGAGTAAATTTTTTCACTCACCTTCTTGTGCATTGCAACCTATGTATTTTGGTATATTTTTGAGCTGAAAAGAACTGTATATAAAACGTGGAGTGCAGCAACTAAAGGAAAGCTTTGTTCCAATCCACATATTAGTCCAAGAAATAAAAATTAGTTTCATGTCTTTAAAAATGTGTATCAAATTGATTCCTTTAGCATCCCTAGGGCACACTTGAAATTCAGTAGCTGGGCAAAAAGAGCATATGCTTTGCAAACCAAGGGTCCCCGGTTTAACACATGGCAACTCGTAGGGATGGGTAAGATTCTTCTCTAAAACCCTGAAAGCTAGCTATCAGGCAGCACTGAAGCACTGAATGAGATAGACTTTGGTCTGATTTTGGATAATGTAGCGTTGTATGTTTTATAACTACATCAGAAAATGATGTTCTTGAGTCCTTTCAATAAATTCTTCCTCCTCCTCCTCCTTTTTACTACATTTTTCTCTGTTCTTCCTGTTGAACAATTTTGTAGGTGTAAGAACCAGGCTACAGCAGCTTTTCAGGAAAAACTTCCAAAAACATACAAATGGTTGCAGTTGTTAGGATATAATGTTGTACTCTCCCCAACTATACCAAAACCAACAGGTATAAGATAAAGCATAGTTAGCAATAGGCCTGATGGCTCTCTGACCAATTATTCTCAAACACAGAACAGTTGCAAGGGAAGACTGGGCTCACAGATTCTTAGGCAAGATGCAGGATGTTGGGCAATGTGAGAAATAACAGTGGGATCTCTCTAGAAGAGTAATCAGACTGGCAAGACTGAAGCTCAACAATAACTCTGCCCATTCAGCCATACAGACTCTAGTAGAAAGGAGAAATAAGTGCTCTCTCTGTGTGTGCAAAATATATAAAATGAGCTTTACTTAGAAATTCCTTGTATATAATCAAACACATGGTCTAAAATGATAGAGAGATTGAGAAAGAGAGAAAGGAAAATGGTTGCAGGTTAGAGTGATGCAGAAAGAGGGCAGGTGTAGAAAAGCAAACAAACTGGAAGTCGGCATACATGCAAACTAGCAATTAGTACAAGTGTGCAAAGACTGCTAACTAACTCTTAAAACAGGAAATGCAAAAGTGAGAGTTCCAGCTTTTTATCATCCTTGTAGAACTATCTTGTGTCAGTCTGCTGCCTTCTAATATGATCTCTTCCACACAACTTGCCAAGGGGCAGGAGCTTTGTTCTTTATTTCATCTGCTCACCTTAATCTAGGAGTAGGCAATATGTGAATTTCCAGACTTCCATCTGTTTTAGTCAGCATAATCTGTGTTAAGACATGATGGGAGTTATAGTCCAATATATCTTGAGACACACATGTTGCTCACCACTGCCCTAATCTGGCCACAGTTAAGCCTATATGGATGTGGATATTTTCCATCTTTCTGCCCAGAATCTCACAATTTAGAACAGATCTTAACTGAAACCAATGCAGGATTGTCATTCCCAGCTAAAGAAATGATTTTAAAAATTGGTGTTGGTTCTTCCACTGAGCTGTGGCACTGAGCCCACTCATGAATTCAACTGAGATTTTAACATTAACTTCATGTTAATAATGGGCTATTTAAACAGAGGAGTTCCAGTGAGGTTCAGGAGTCAGGAAAGACAGACAAAAGTTATTTGTAGCTCATCCATCTGGAAACCTGGACTCCTCCCTCCCAAGAATTGAGTCACCACTACACTCTCTTAAAAACGCTCCTTTTCCATTTAGCTTATGATTAACTGATACCTCACCCACAACAAAGTAGTTTCTGAGGCAATATGTTCCATGGATAAATAAAATGTATTGCATCGTAAAAACATAGATTAACAATTAAGGGGAAGAAATGGAGACACAGAAGTGTAAAGTTTATCCCTATCCCCGTCCCCCATCCTCCAAAATCAGGACACATTCTGTTCTTCAGTACTGATAACTTGTTTGCATTGAATTTTTAAAAATACATGCATACCAATTGGTATCAAATTAAGACGAGTAGTTAGCAAAGAAGGAAGGAATGTAACCTGAGACCATGATTTGGTCAATGAGCCTGTAGTAATACATTGACATTCTTAATCCACTTCAGTAATGTTTTCCCCCTTAAGAGTTTTCCTCCTCCTCCTCTTCTGGGTTTTGTGATGACTGCTTGAAGCCATTTAAATAAGCGATGCTTTCAGGTACGATGAAGGGCACTGTCCTCTCACCAATAATATTCAGCTTTCAATCTACTTACTAAGGGCTAACCTGATATAGAACATCTAACCATTATATTTATCATATTATCATATTAACATAATCATATTATAATTACAATTATCATTATAATTACTCATATTACAGTAGACCCTTTGTATCTGCTGGGATTTGGTTCCAGGACCTCCATGGATACCAAAATCTGTGGATGCTCAAGTCTCATTAAATACAGTGCCATAGTAAAATGGTGTTCCTTATATAAAATGAAAAAATTAAGGTTTGCTTTCTGGAATTTATGTATTTTTAAAAAATTTTGAAGCTGTGGATGTTTGAATCTGTGGGGGAAACTTATGAATATGGAGGGTTCACTGTACTATCAAAAAGTACTCAGATAGCATATTTATGTTCTGCATAAATCTGGAGAAAAATTGTCTAGTTTTACTCAAGTTTGTGTGTGTATGTGGTGTTCTTCTTTCTTAATTAAATGGATATAAAATTAGGCTTATTATTTTGGAAGAGCTTGCAAGAGTATGCAAGAGCTTACCATGATGATGGATACATGCGGTCATAAACACCAAAGAGCAGCAGGATACAGCATAATGTCTGATTTAAAAGGATCAACATGACTACAGCCTCTTGACAGCAAATGCTACCGAAGTCAACAATACATAATCCTCACTAAGTTCAACTAGCAAAATATAATTGAACTTTAAAAATGTCTTTCTCTAGCTGAAACACAACCTTTATGTTTTAATTAGAAATGCAAAGAAGCATCACCTTTGACACTCAGAGTAAAATAGGCAATGTGTCAATGATAAGGGCAGAAATATCCTACTTGATCATTTTCTTCATTCCTTAACTTCAGTCTATCATTACTAAATTAACATGACAATACAAGGAGGATACATCCATTGCCCTGGTCCAACAGGTAATAGCACTCCCTCCACTGTGGAGGGGGGAAAAAGCCTGAATCTGTGCTCCCCCTCCCGTGCCTCTACTATGCTACTACCTGCCAGTCTTTCTTCTCATCCATGCCAATACAGTCAAATTGAGATCCATAATATCCTTGAGAAGAAGGGGTCGATGGAATGAAAAGTGGATTTAATAGCTTTCTTTAATAGCAGCATCCCCTAATTAGCAGCCTGAAGGGATCACTTCACTTCTGTAAAATCCCTTTGGGGTATGAAGAAATATGTATACACCAGAGCAGGGGTTGGCAACTCTGGCCGTTAAGGCATTTCTGGCCTATGGCGATAATATCTTAGGAGTTGCAGTCCAGAAATATCTGGAAAACCAAGATAGTTTCTTCATTAGAAGAAACTTTATGTAGAAGCACTTTGATATAATAATGTATAGCCAAAAGGAAATGTGTTCTAGTGGAGCTGTGTGCTTGCCTATGGGCTAAACTCCTTGCCATGATCCCCGTTGCCTTTTTCAATGGGAGGTTGCTGGCCTTACCAGAATGAAGCTCGACCTCTGAGATCATGGGTCCCGCTATAAATATGTACATATTATAGATTTGTAGAAGTTGACAGAAGAACTCAAAGCAGTTTTGTTTTGGCCTCAGGTTTCACAAGTTGTAAGGATAGGTTTAGCTAAAACTAAAAGCAGAAATGTCAGAAGAGGTCACAGAGGGGAAGTAGAGATTGTGAAGTATCTGTCCATTCAGTCTTGATCAGCAAGTCTTATTTAATTACTGATGCCAAATGAACTGGACAGCAACAAGGGGGGATTCGGCAATGCTGTGATTGAAATAGGAGTTGTGATGAGTTCTGTAAGGCCTTTGACTCCAATTATCAAGTTTTGCAAACGGATTGCTTGGTTCTTGCAGCAGAGTAATAGGGTTAGCTCTTTGGACTACAGCCCCCAGACCCCCCCCCCCCCCCGCAAGACAGATGGCCACTAGACACATATACAGAGTTGTGTGTTTCATCCTGAGCACAGGAAAATGCTGTGCCTTGACTTATTAGATAACAGCTATGATATGAGAAATATAAAACCTAGACTTAAGCCAAAGAAATATGGGTTTAACTCACACTTATCTAAAATGACAAAGACTTGAAAAATGAACCTTGACTTCATATTGGAAACTGGGATGAGCAGAGGGAGATCTAATGCTTGGGTGTGTGTGTATGTATATATGTATGCACACACACATCAAGAATGTTTTGCAGATGTGCTGTTTATTTGGGATAATAACAAGATACAGCTATAGTTTAACTTGAAGGCAATGTTGATTACAATTTGGAACAAACCAATTAGGACCCAGAAAAGCTTTAAGGAAAAGAAAGGGTACAAGGGAGGAAGAAAACGTCTGACTTTCTCTCAACCTCACCCCTCCTTTCTAGTCCCTTCTTCAATCTGTTACATCACCACTCTACCTTTTGACTTCCTTTTGCCCCATGCCAATAGCCTTTGGATTCAGGACCCTTTCACACTACACCATGGGCATACTTTCCAACATTTAACAGATTAAAACAGGGACATGAGTGGCAACATCAAAGTGTGGTCAAAATGTCAAATGTTATTAATGAGGAAGAACACATAAGCTAGGAAAAACTGCAGCAGTTTGCTTATGCCTACAAGGAAGGGCCAAATTCTTTCCCCTCCTGCCCTCTTCTCTTGCTCAGTTAATTGAGTACAAACTACTTTTGTGCCTTGAACTCAGTTTATAGTTGCTGAAGGAAGGTAAGGATAATGGGAGAAAGTGGGAGCAGCAGAGAGAAACTGGGACATTTTAAAAGCAGCTGAAAAGTGGGACGACAGAGGATTAATTGGGACTGTTTCTGGCAAATTGGGACTGTTGGAGGCATGCATTATAGCACAATGATTCCACTGGAACTGCCATGGCAGCATTGTAAAGAATCCTGGGGTTTTTAATTTAGGGAGGGGCCTTTAGGATTCTCAGTCTGAGAGCTCCTCTTTTGGTGCCTCTGACCCATTTGGCCAGAAGGGTTCCAGAGGATGCAGCCATGGCAGTTAAAGTGGAATCATAATTTCTCAGTTCTAGAGCCCTTATCACACACAGCTATCAAAGTGGCAGGAAAACGTGATAATTGAGCTTTCGATTCCCCCATCCTGTGTGACATTGCCCAGTGATCTAAATATCTAGCAGCCATCATATCATATTGGGATGCGTGGATATTTCCTGATTCTAGCCTGTATTGTCAAAGGTTTCCATGTGGTTTTGCAACCATGTGTGGGAATATATTTAATGGGTGTTTTGAGGAGGATGTGTGCACAAAATGTCTCATCTCCTAGCTCAGACCCCATGACTCTCTCCCAGTGATCTCTCCCATAATGAGCTGGGCGTTTTATTTTAGAGAGCTTCAGACCTTTCTGCATATTTGAGTGCATATGAGACTTATGTCCGCATGTAGGTTTCTACCTTTTGATACTGGCAACTTCTTTCCTTCTCATGTGCCACGTGTTATGTTGTATTCATTGTGATTTAGTCATTAAGGAGCAAAACTATGTGAACCAGCATTCATTGCCCTCAGAGAAAGAGGAAAAAAGAACAGCTCCATGATCTTAGGAAGGAAACCTTGATTCTTGAATCCAGTATCTCAAACAGTCACACATAAGTGCATGCATGCACTTCATGACGGTTAGGGAACAAAGAATTGTGCCAAACACTTAAGTGAAAAATAATGTTTTCCAAACAAGAACAATATATTGGAACGGCAACCCAAAAACTCACGGATGAGTGGGGTTCTCCTGTCTTGATATTTCATATTTTTAGTCCATTTCCATTCAGCAAAGTTTATCAGAAACTGGAATGTATTAGCTGATTAGAGGAAAAAAGAAAGAGACATATTAAGATTGTAATAACCCTGCAATAAAAAGGCTATAAAAAGAGAGAGGTACTTAACCAAATTTCCAGTATTTTTTTTCCTGTATGCTCTTGAAATAGAGGTAGACCCGCCCAGACGTCTTCCTTCTAAATACTGAGTGCTGCATCTGTTTTTAAACCCAAAATAATACCTTTTGATTGGAAAGATTTCAGTAACATTATTTGTGCATTTTATTGAGGCAGAGGTTGCAATTATTAGCGTCACTAGGAATCTGGGACATTTAAACACAGTCTTTAGTTTGCTTCAGAGCAAACCACATCCCTGGGCAATTATTGTTGTATCTAAATACCTTCAAACCCATGTTCTGAACTCGACACTGACATTTGTTGCTGGTGGTCTTTTTGTAAATCACAGTTTACAGTGTAAATGTAGGGCAAATGAGCCCAAGAAAAAGCCTGGGGACAGTGGAGAGGGGTGAACACACATACACACACCGGTATAGATTTAAGAAAATGGGTATAGATTTAAGAGAGAAGTTAGTTTTTAAAAATCAGAACCTCTAGACCTGATCAAAATCTTCACTCTGTTGTCAGTTAAGTGCTAGTACAGCAAACTAACACCAAGGGGGGAAAATCCAGTCAATGGTGTCATGAAAATTTGCCTGAATTTGCATCAGAAATGAACGCCCCTATCCCACCCCACCTGCTACCATCAAAACACTGAACCACTTTTTTGGTTTGGATGAATATCAGGTCTGTGTTGAATGACTGATGTCACTAGACCAGCACATTGAACATGCAGCCCCCCCAACACACAAAAAACAAGAGTGAGATTACTTTTCAAAAGTAATTAATTAAAATTGTAATTCTAAGGCCTTCAAAGAGGTTAGCTGCTCTCATAGTTACCTTCTTAGAAAAATTTAAAAGGCAGTGGCCATTGAGCTTGGAGATCCAGCCAAGGCTTCTCAATTACTTAGATAGGTATAGTTCGCAGAGGTGGAATCAGACCTTGGAAGGTTACATTTGAAGAGCAACTAGTTGAATTAATATTCAAAGCCCCGTTCCCCAGTTGTTAGTCACTGTCATAATTGTAGCTCTAAAATAATTCCTTGTTTTCCTATTTCTCAGGTAAATACATTGTTTAGTTTTTCGTGGGGTTTTTGGGCTATGTGGCCATGTTCTAGAGGAGTTTGTTTCTGACGTTTCACCAGCATCTGTGGCTGGCATCTTCAGAGAATGCTGGCATGGAAGAGAGTGGTGTGTGTGTGTATTCTCACACACACACACACACACACTGTTTGTTTTCAACATTTGGAATGCTACAAGCCCCAGGCTTCTGGCACCAAAATGCTCTCCCTCTGTCCACCAAAGCATAAGACAGCAGCAACTGTATTGTAAGGTTGTTATTTATGACTTTTTCTATTTGGAAAAAGAATAAATTAAGTCATATTTTTGAATGTCTTTAGTCTTATATTTTTAAAATCTCAATAAACATTATTATTAGAAAAAAGAGACTGCTCACAAGCTTATAGTCTAAAAGAATATAATTTTACAGAAAGAGTGGTAGAAATAAAAAGAGAATTTATAAACTCCAGTTATTATGAATGGGAGGGGTTAACATCAAGGGGAGGGCTTTGCATACATTGTTTGGAGGCTCTTATGTTTGCAGAAGATTATGAACTCTTGTCTGACTCCTTTCATGTTCCATTTGTGTATTTGTCAACAAAGCCACTGTTACAAAGGCACCCCAAACCATCCATTCTCTTCTTTCCCCCTTTCATTGAAAGGAGGCAGAACCTGTTAGCACAGACCTCCTGGAACGTCTCACCTTTTGGGGAGGGTGGAGAGCATGGAACAATTTCAGCTGCCGACCCCATCTGCTTGCAGAAGTGCCAGGTGAAATTCCTTTCACAACACAATCTCCTGCAAACATATGTTTAAAAGCACTGTTGCCCATACTTAGCTATTCTAAGAAGTTTTAAATTCAAAGATGACATTTGCCCCATTTCTTTCCCCCACAGTTCTGGAAACTCACTTGCAAATATGCTCTTAACAATTGCACCAAGCAATATATATTTTCTTTGAAGTGTTTTGAAGGAAGAAAGGGCAACATACAAACAAATATGGGGAGAAAAGACCAGAAAGTCTGCAAACTGAATCACATGGTGCAATCCCACTTTAAACCCAAGTGGATGATGATCAAAGACACTGAACCTCAGGGGTCACCTTCAGCATTCCAAAAAGCGCTGAAGCTCTCCTTCCAATCATGATGCTTCCGGGCAAGCTGAAAACTTCCATCTTTTACAACATTAAAGAAGATTCTGGAGATGCAATACTTGTCAGGTTGAAGACTGCTTCAGCTAAAAAGTTTGGCCTGAATTCTATTGCTAGTCCTACCTAAAGTAGAGCTGTTCAGTCAATTAGATTTACCTATATGTTCATTTATTATTCAACAGTTCATTGAATGGATTGACTAGTTGGGACTATCAGCCAGATTCCAGGCATTCTTGCCAGGCCCCTCTAGCCAGTCACCAGCCAAGCAGACCTGGAGGACAGAGCCTCAATTGATCAGGATCCAAAGCTAAGGAGGGAGCATCACCACATGAGCCAGTTGGGGGTCAGAGGGAAGCCTAAAGCAGCCTAAAGTTCATGTTCAAGAGGCATCACCTAACCTGAGAAAGCTTGGAGAACAGGTACCCAGTCTGAACATTATCTCATGAGAAGAGGAGGACTAGCTCTAGCGGAGGTTTCCAGATCCACAGGGAACTGCATTGGCTTTCTAGTTCATGTGGGTTAAGATGCTGAGGGACTGTGACTTGAGGAGCAGAGCCCAGAGAAGTTACTCCCTGTTCCACCACAACATTCTCTGACAACAAGCACAAATCTGCTGTGATGCAGCAGCAGTGCTTGAGGCTAATTTCTTTGCCACACTACAGCTCCCAGAATCCATGAGCCGATACTGGTCATGAATGGTGGATTTGGGGAGCTGTAGTCCAGAAAAATATCATTTCTGGACTGTGAACAGCACATGCAAAGACTATGTGTCTTGACTGGAGCCTGGTTGGCTTTCATAGGCCTGTTACAGACAGCCAAAATAAAGCTGCTTCGAGTCACAGTGGAGGTATGGTGTTTCAATGATGCATGCGTCCTAAGAGTCCAGAAGTCGCACCAAAGCCACGCTCCAGCTCTAAGGACTGGTCTGTGGCTTTGGTGTGGCTTCTGGACTCTTAGGACGCATGCATCATT
>NC_056522.1:191347981-191401799 GCF_019175285.1 Sceloporus undulatus
GTTACTCCCTGTTCCACCACAACATTCTTGACAACAAGCACAAAATCTGCTGTGATGCAGCAGCAGTGTTGAGGCTAATTTCTTTGCCACTACACTCCCAGAATCCATGAGCCGTACTGGTCATGAATGGTGGATTTGGGGAGCTGTAGTCCAGAAAAAATATCATTTCTGGACTGTGAACAGCACATGCAAAGACATGTGTCTTGACTGGAGCCTGCTTGGCTTTCATAGTTTCTTATCCAAGGTTACATCTACACTGCAGAATTGATACAGGCCGAGCTTTAACTGTCATGGCTCAATGCTATGGAATTCTGAGATTTGTAGTTTTGTGAGATATTCAGCCTTCTCTGTCAGAGAGTTCTGGTGTCACAACAAACTACAAATACCAAGATTCCGTAGGATGCAGCCATTCAGTTAAAGCAGTGTCAAATTGTATTAATTTTGCACTGTGGCAACAGCTAAAGCTGGGAAAGTTTCCTTTAACAAGGCCTGGTCACTCATTCTTTCCAGAGCTCTTTCTTCCTATTGGAATTATTGACTTTAGTTCTCTTTTTTTCCTATTAGTGCATTGGTGATTTATATTAAAAAACCCATAAAGAAATATTTTTAGTTGTACACTTGCACTTGAGTGCAAAACCAAAATGGCTTAAAAAGTGGCGACTGCTTCTTTCAGCTGCCAGCTCTTTAATTAGTCATTTCCAAAACTAGGCCAGGAGGAAACTAGTTCAGGAAATGACTAAGAGTTGGTAGACAGAAGAAGCAGAAGCTACTTTAAAATACACCAGATTGACAGACTTTCCCCGATGGATGGCTGAAATGCTAAAGACACTGTCTAGGAAGTAAGTCCAGTTGAAATGACTGGCACTTACTCCCCAGTGAAAATAAAGGTCTTGTGGGTGAGGATGGACATTGTGAAGTCCTCAGTTTTAATTCTACTTCTAGATGATACCAAGAGTTACCAGGCCCTTGCATGGAAACAGACTTAGGTGTGTTATCAGAGGCAAACTGTGTTCCTCTGGAAGATAAAATTGAAAATTCATGAAATTTTATAGCTAACTTTTGTTTGGTTCGAGGAAGCAAAGCATTGCTTTGTTACAGGCAGGGTGTTATTTTGTTGATATGGATGTAAGGAGGTTACAGTGAGAAGTGGATCAGTAATTGTGGAACATTTTTTTAAAAAATTGAATGATTAACGTCACCCAGTTTCTATTAAAAGATATCTTTAAGGGTATTTTGAGGCATTTTAGATGCAATTTGAATCAAAATGTTCAAATATTATGCCATTCTCTGATCAGTCCTAAATTGGGTGGAGGTTTCAATGGATTAGTGAATTACTTTTGCAGAGTAACATTACAGGATCTGTAAAATAGATGGTTAGGGTATTTATTTAGCTTCTGAACAATAACTAGCATAAGTGCCTTTGAAAAAAAATTAGGTCTGTCAATGCAGGGTTGGCCTCCTCCTCTTCCTTTCTTTCACCATCTACATGCCCACTGATAGTTAAGAGGAAGGAGCACATAAGCCTGGGGAAGAGAAGGTTAAGAGGTTAAAAGCTGACATGATAGCCATGATTATATATGAAGGAAAGCTGTATTAAAGAGAGAACAAACTTGTTTTCTGCTGCTCCAGAAACTAGGACACAGAGCAATGGATTCAAACTACAGAAACAGAAATTTCACCTAAACATCAGGAAAAAAAAAATCCTAATGGTAATTGCTGTTCAACAGTGGAACATGCCACCTTGAAGTGTGGTGGAGTCTCCTTCTTTGAATGTTTTTAAACTGAGGCAAGATGGTTATGTACCAGGAATGCTTTGATTGTTTATTCCTGCATGGCGTGACAGGACTGGACAGCTCTTGTGATCTCTCCCAACCTATGATTCTTTGATGTGAGAGGAACCAGGGCCACCTCGGACAAGCCAACCATGGTGCTGGTGGTAACAGGAAGCATAATATAGCTTGTTGCTGAAGGGTCACCCAAACCTGGTTCTGTGGCATGAGAGCTAGCAAAATGGAGCTTTCATATCCAAAAGTTATGCACTGTGAGTGGCTAACAAGCTGTAGACCAACAAGCTGTATGAGACCAATATAGAGCTTGAAGACAAACAAGCTGTATGGGAGGGCCATCATTTTCCTGCCTTCCTTATGAACTTCCTGAAGTGATCTGTTGGAAGCAGAATAACATTTTCCATGGGTCTCTGATATCACTCAGCAGTGCCCTTCTTACATAATATACTTTTATAATAATATACTTTATTTGTATACCGCACTTCCGGAACGATCAAAGCGGTTCACAGAGTCTTTAAAAAACATACATCATAAAAACACATATCATAACATATCTATACAGTTAAATACCAATAAAAACCAAAGCAGCATATAAAACAGACACATACATGGAATCTATCAATCGTAGTTAGCCATTTCTATCAGAGGAAACATTCTCTATAAAGAGTCTAGAGGATATGCTAACCGGAAGAGGTAATAATAATAATAATAATAATCTTTTTAAAGGCATCCAATGTGGAATTCATACATGATAAGTATGTTGGGCCATTTCGTTTTGTCAGTGAAAACTGTGTTGTCCAAAAGCATCAGCCAGAACTGAAGAGCTGCCACATTGCAGTAGACATGATCTTGTGACCATAGTTTCTCCAGCATGACTTGAACCAGGGCACCAAGTTGGGGAAGACTAATCTGGAATATTACTTTGTCATGCTTCAGTAAAAATGCTCATAGGGACAAACACTAGTTTTTTTTTAAATAAGAACAACAAGAAGATTTGAAATCATAATTGTAAAAAAGAAAACATACCAGACAACAAACAGAATAAAACAGGACTTAACAGTCACTATACAAGTAGGGAAGAATATTTTCTTCTGAAGGGCATGAGTTGCTGAAGTTTGCTTTCAAAGTGGTGAGTGAAAGAAGAGGCTAGGACTAACCTCATGAAAAAGCTATTTTCTTTCTTATTGGCACAAATACCAGCGTGAGTGCCTTTCCAAGGAAGGCCATAAAGAGGCCATTCTTTCCAAAGATGGTGGGTGTTTGGTTATATACTTTCCAGGGCAGCTGCCAGTCAAGGCCTGTACTTGTGTCTATGCAAAAGCAGAAGGGGCAACAGGCAACACTGGCTGTCAGTGAAGTGCAACAATTTGCAGGGATTCACAGCTGATCCTGCCCTCCTCTCTCTGGATGGAAAACCCTGCCATTGCCCTGTGGCTGTGGCGCTGGGAGCTGCAGGTGCTTTGCAGACTGCCAAGCCTGGAGCTAGCCTGCAGTTATCCTGTCAATGTCGCTTAGGCCTAATGCTTTGTGACAACTGTCTACCTGTAATGTGATAATGGGCTGAAAAAGCTCTGCAAAATTGATAGGCTCTTTCTCACAGAAGGAAAATTTCTAATGTGTCAAAGCCACAGACCTGGAGGGTTACCCATCTCTTCTGTTCACCTGTCTTGCAAATGGGAAATGGCTCTTTTCAAGCTGAGAAGTGGAAGCTGCAATAAAATGTTATACTGTAGTATGGAGCGCTTCTATCCAACGTCCCAATCAGCTGGCCCTACCTTTCCCAGGATGCTCCATTCCATTCCATCCCATTCCATGACATCACATCTGATCCTCTTCCTCCCCCCCCCCCCCATTTCCCCCCTGCTTGCAAGAATCAGTCAGCATTCTATGCCTTTGGATCATGTTCAGTCTTCATTGGCAGTTATTTTGTCCCCCCCCCCCCAAATTATGGGCAGTTCTATAAAGTTTGGGGTTTCCTCAAATCTGCTGCCATCCTATTTTTGGGTTTGCATAGTGCCATTTTGGATTCTTAAGAATCCACATTCAGAGGATGAGTTGGCCAGGGGTGTAGTGGTCTGAGCATTCGACTACAACTCTGAGACCACCTCTGAGACCAGGGTTTGTTTCCCCACTCAGACATGGAAACCCACTGGTGACCTTGGGCAAGTTACACACTCTTAACCCCAGAAAACCCCGTGATAGGTTCTCCTCAGTGTCTCTGTAAGTCAAGAATGACTTCAAGGTATCTAACAACAGGGGTGAGGAAGCTGTGATCCTCCAAATGAGCCCCTCCTCAGCTCCCTCCCTTCCATGGCTGGCTGACAGCCCCTTGTCCACTCAGTCCAAAGCCACCACCCTGCCTGGTCAACAGTCACCCCTGCTGACAATATAGATCCGTTGTTGATGAAGAGCTGGGGGTCTGTCTGAAAAGTTTTTCTGCTGGAGCCCAAATCTGCTGCTGTTAGCTTTGTTGCATATCAAGTCCAGACATGAGGATCAGATGAATATGGGTAGAAAGGGGATTGAAAGGGAACAGACAGGGGAAGAACCAGAACATCCTTCCTTGTGTTGTCAAGCTTGACTCTCTGCAACACTTTATATAACTTAGGAGTTATTCAGACTTTTTTTTTAGCATGGTGATGCGAATAAACTCACTCATGCATTCAGGTTTTGTTGTCCACACTACAGAACCACATCTCCACATATCTCTGTGAGTTTGGTTGCTCACATGTGCCAGCATTGAATAAAGATGGAGTCAATGATCCGATGTATTCAAAGCATGTTCAAGGCATGCAGAGTTTTATTGTGGTTTATTCTCAGTCTATTCACATCAGTTGTTCACACTGCCAGTTATGCAAATCTTTTAGAAAAGCTAAAAATATATATATACTCAAGATCAATTATCCTGGTTTAAGTGGGGTTTTTTGGCAGGCACACTGCCCCCCCCCCCAACTTCATGGATGCATTAAAACTGCATGTGAACATTTTTACCATGTGAATAACTCCTTAGACATAGTTTGTATTGGGAACAAAACTTTGTTTCCGATACCAAAAGTTCTGTTCCAAAACTTTACTCTACTCTACCAACCAATTTTGCAATGTTTGACAAGAAACATTTTTTTGACTGCAGTAATCATAGTCCTCTAGCCATCATGGCCACTGGGAGTTATAGTCAAAAAATAACTTTTCTAAGCTCTGCCCAACTGCAACCCTTGCAGTAGCTTTTGACCCACATGTTGCTCACTGTCACATCTGTGGATTTATCTTGCTCCTTAAAAAGGCCATTAACTTTGGGTAAATGATCCCTAGGCTGTTTTTAGAATAATTAAAACCAAAAGGCCAATAGTTACTATCAGCTGTCTATCAGCAAAACCTGTGTCTCCAAAATGTGTGTTCAATTTCTTGTTGTTAAAAAGCATAGAGCCATATGTGGAACATTATCACGCATCTTTGTGAAATTAGCAGAACTATTTAGAAACCCCTGTCTGTCTCTATGGAATTGCAGCCCTCCCCCCCTCTCCTACTTCCCTCCCCCCCCCCCTCTTTCCCCCCCCCCCCCCCCCATGACTATCAGGTGAAAGTACTTGCAAACATAAGTGCTGAGGTGGCTGGGTTAAAGTCTGAACACTAGAGATTACATAGAAAGGCTGGAATTGTCCTTGGAAATCAAGAATGGTTGGCTAACTAATAGAGATATGGAATGGAATGCCATTTTCTCTGCATGCATGCTTATGCTGATTTCTTCAGTTTTGAGCCTGGCAGTCCCTGGTGTTTGAGCAGCCATCTAGTCTACAGAGTAGAAACTGGGAAATGGCCCATTCCTAATGAGGAGGCCTACTCAAGTAGCATCTACCCTTGATAGTTGTGAAAGAGATCAGCACAAACTGGGAATATGGGGTAGAAGCTTTTTAAAGGAAAGAGAAGGGAGAGATACCTCTCTAGGGGTTCATGTGATAATTCTGTTTCATTTCCTCATTACTACTGGGAAAATTTAGAAGTAGTGAAAAAGGAGGGGAACTCTGCATGTTGATTTCCTCACAAGAAGGGTGTCTGATGGGAGAAGACACAGAAGAGAAGTTAGATCTTGTGGAGGGGTGGAGAATGGGAGCTGATCAGCATTTGAGGGCACTATGTTCCTTTAGGAACTGCAGCACGAGGAAACAGATGGTGCCTTTAATACTCCATTTTTGTTATGGAAACTGCAAACTTTTGGGCAAGGAACACATTCCTTGATTCTTCTCAAGGCTTTCTGAAGGAAACTAATTAAACATATTAGTATGCTTACCCTTTTTATGAATCCATGGGGTAGAAAAAACAATGCTAGGAAAGGTAGAGGCAGGGACGTAGCCAAGGGGGGGGGTTCTTGGGGTCCGGATCCCCCCTTCCGTTAGATAAAATGAATGGTGTGTGCTGCTGCGCCGCTGCACCCAAGCCCCATTATAATGGTGGGACTTAGTCTGGACCCCCCCTTCCCAAAATCCTGGCTACATCCCTGGTAGAGGGAAGTAGAAAGAGAAGAGATCCCACGCTAGATAGATAGACTCAATTAGGGAGGCCATGGGCTTGACTCTACAAGACCTGAGCAGAGCAGTGGAGAATAGGGGAGCAAGGAGATGTCTCATCTACAGGGTTGCCATGAATAGGGGATGATTCAAGGGCAGTTAACAGCAACAAAAACATTAGATTTGTATTTACAGTGAGCCCGCACCATACATGGGCTTCTCTTCTACGGCTTTCAGCATATGCTGAAGCTACGGTACAATGTTATGAATGGTGCATACATATTTTCAATGAGGCGTGAGCATACACGATTTCCCCCTTATGCGGGGTGTGTGTGTCTAGAACGGATCCCCTGCATAAAGGAAAAGAGGACTGTATATTATTTTATAGTGGACACCTGCCTTACACAGGGGATCCGTTCCGGCCCACCCACACATAAGGGAAATAACGCGTATGCTTGAGCCCCATTGAATATAATGGGGCCTGTGCTCGTGGTGTGGTGGCACATGCGCCATTCATTGTATTGTAGTGCAGCATAAGCTGAAAGCCATGTATAGTGCGCCCGCATATGGTGCAGACACACTGTATATTAATTATATTATATTATATTATTAATTTTTTATATTTGTATCCTGCCTAAATACCCTAAAGGCTCTGGATCCTCTCTGATTGTGGAAGCTAAACATAGTCAGACCTGGTAGTACTTGGATGGGAGACTATCAAGGAATACCAGGTGCTGTAGACCAGATTTCAGAGAAGCATAATGGCAAAACCACCTCTGAGTAGTAATTGACTGAGAAAAGCCTTTAAAACTCAGGGGGTCACCATACATTGACAGGTGACTTGAAGGTACACACACACACACACACACACACACACATCCTGCTTTTCTCCCAACATTAGGACTCAAAATGGTTTACAATGTAAAAGAACAACACAATTCAAAACATATTAAATATCACAATATTAAAACAATCCCAAAACAGAAAACTGTGGGGAAGTGTTAAAGTGCAGGAAGACTGTATAAAACTTGGCTTCTAGCAGATTTACTGGAACAATGAGGACTTGTGTATAAAGCAGTTGCCGTTTCAAGGGGACTTGTTAAAGTCTGCTGATGATGCTTGACACCAAAGAGAAAACCTCTCAGTAGGCACACTTCATTGGTATGACCAAATGTTCCTTCCTTCCTTCCTTTCTTGATGTTTGTTTTGACTGCAAAGTGATGATAAAGGAAGAAGAATGGTCATATGTAAGGTCTATATAAAATAATTCTGCCCAAGTCTCAAGAACTTTAGGACAGCCTTTCTATCTGTCCCCTGCCCAGGGATGTAGCTACAGAGGGTGAAAAATAATGGTACTGTCTCCCCAAATAAGAAATCTGCCCCACTAACAGAATTTTCCTTCAGTTCCCAGATTTCTAGCATTAAAATTGCACTTCCATTTGGGTAATAATAATAATAATAATAATAATAATAATAATTTCTTACCCGCCTCTCCCCATGGATCAAGGCAGGAAAGAACAACAGAACAACAAACGTGCATCAGTTAGGAACACAACATCAGTTAAAACATACATGTATAGGTGTCCAAAGAAAGAGGGGAGACAAAGTTATCAATGAAAGAGTTCTAGAATTAAACAATTTAATGCTTTGCAATGCTTGAAATCTGAGGAGTGAAGGAAAATTATAGTGTAGGGGGAGAATTCTTATTTGGGTGGGCTATGCTTTCATTCACCACCCCCAACATATAGCATCAGCAATAGCAAATACATTTCTATGCCACTTGCTTTTTGTTCTGTATTTTAGAGAACATTTTATTCCAGTATGGCAGAAGATTGACATTACTGATTGAATGAATGAATGGCTATTAATAATTGGACGCATGCCTTGTCTAGAGCAGAGTTTGGAAAAGTTACTTTTTAAGATGATAACTCTCAGAATATGTCAGACAGCATGACCAGTGGAATTCAGAGTTGTATTCCAAAAACTAACATTTCCAAGTCTAGTCCTGGTTAGTGGCCATATTGGGTGGATGGTCCTGGGAGTTGGAGTCCAGAAAATAACTTTCCCAAGTTCTGACCATGGGAGTTTAGAAGCAGGACAAGAAGTATCAGTTGTCCCTTCTCCTTGTTGCCCACCATCTCCACCTTCTGGTTAGTGATAGGCTGGTGATTTATAACAGGGAGCTGGGGACATCAAACAAAGAAAATATGCATAAAAATCACTGAGGTTTTTTTGGGGCGGGGCAGTCCACTTTTCAAGTCAAAATGAACAACAACAACAACAACAATCTCATGTTTTGATTGACTGAGCTGATTCAGCAAATATAAAACCATGGAGCAGTCAACCCTGCATTTACAGCCCCCGTGAGGTTTTTCATGCCGCCGGCTCAGTCCCTAAGTATAAATGAACCTCCTACTCTTGGTTTCTGGCTTGCTTACATTTGTCCTGCTCCTTTGTTTGAGTCTCCAAATATGATGACCTTTCATGCTTGACATGGTGAATCGTTTAAATGAAATGCAAATATTTTCTCTTGAAATGTTGAGAGAAGTATTCTGGGTGACCAGTTTTGATTTCTCTCATAGGTCCAACCTACTCTCCCTGCTTTGTTTAAGATATTTTAAAAGACAACAGTCTCTCGTTGAATTGCAAAACTACTTTCAACAGGAAGAAGGAGGAGTTTTGTACAAAATAGACCTGAGCCAAATAATTCACCAACGATCCAATTAGTTATCTAATTGTATGTTGTATATGGACCTCACCATCCCCCAGAATGCTTTGGACCAGAGGTATTGCCCAGATTCATGTTCACTGTGAACAGTGCAGTTTAATTCAGATCCTGAAAAAAATCACATTTTGGACTACAGTGCCCAGAAGCTCCCAGCTAGTGGTCTTGTTAGCTGGTCGTTTTGGCAGTTATAGTTTCTGTGCTCTGAGCCAAGCCTCCTAAAAATGTATAATTACGCTACAACAAATTTAGGTCAACATAGCATATTGTTCAGTATTTTGACTCTTTTGAGAGTTGATGTTTGTTGACAGGACAATGGAATGCTTCACTTTTGAATGTTGTGCGAGAAGGCACATCAAGCCATTTACTTTGCTGGACTGTGTTTGGGAGATCCAGGTTTTAGGCCTCCATTAGCCATTAAACTTACTGGGTGACTTTGGGCCAGTAACTCTTTCTCTCTCAGTCTAATCTACTTCACAAAGTTGTTGTCAGAATAAAGTAAGGAGGAGGCAACCTATGTGTGTTCATTATGAAAAGGTGGTATATAAGTCTAAAGATTTATATGTTAAAGATAAAATAATGTGTTTATGCTGCAGTAAGGGAGCACTGCAAGGCATTTACTACATTGTACTGAAATGCATGGGATCACCATAAGTCAACAGGTGACTGACTTGAAGGCACACACACACACACCCCTTCCTGGTAGGATAGTGAGATTAATTTTCATGGACAGAAATCCTATGATCCATAGGTCTTAAGAGAACTAAGCATTTACAGATCTGTATTGCTTGTAAATATCAAGGAACCAGTTCCATTGATTTCATTGGCTCTCCTACCATTTAAACGTTCCTATGAGCGCAACTACACTGTAGAAATAATGTAGTCTGACACCACTTTCAGTGCTGAAGTTCCATTTTATGGAATCCTGGGATTTGTAGTTTTACAAGGTCTTTTGCCTTCTCTGCCAAAGTGTCCTGGAGCCTTCCAAAACTAAAAACTCCAGGATTCTGTAAGATGGAGCCATGGCAATTAAAATCATGTCAAACTGCATTGTTTCTAGTGCAGCAGTACCCTAGAATTTCAGCTTTAGGTGGGCTATAAAGCCTTCATTTTAAATCTATGATTAATGCATAGATTGATCTGTTCTGCAAATGAGTGCTTTTAGAGTAAATTGTTATTGCTACTGTTTTTTTCATGCCAAAGGAATGTAGGATTAGCCTTCTAATCACAAAATGGTAACCCCATGAAAGTGTGTAGTCTGTGAGTGGGTTAACTGCATTCTGTGCAGCCTAATGCTTTGGCTATTAATGCAGTAAGGAAATCAGTTAGGCAAATTGCCCAGGGTGCTGATGCTAAAGACCTATAATTAACATGTGACCATTCCTGGGCTACAGAACAGTGGGTAATAAGAATGTGATGATACTCATCTATTTTCAGATGATTCATGCCTTTTATCCTGCAAGTTTATAAATCTGGGCTTGCAGGAGGAGGGGGGATTCCCTATTAAGTCTCTCAGTTATTCCTGGACTGTGAACAGTTTGAGCCATGTTAAAGTGCAGTGGGTGCTGTTGTTGTTTGAAGCATACTGACAAAATATTGTTCATTTGTCATACATTCAGTTGTTGCTTCTTTGTGACTTTCAGAAATGGTGGAGCTTCTCTCTAGCATGCCTAGATGTCCTACTGTGCTGTCTTTTCATTGAAGGGCTGTCAGGTCCTGTCTGATTCAAAGGCAAAAAGTCTTAAGAAGGAAAAGCAACTGGGGCCCTGACACTGCCCATCAACATTGAGCTCCTCAAAGCAGCAGTAGAAGCAGACACTGGGTGGATGGTGGGTGAGGGCTGTCTGCCCCAGGTGCAGGCAATGGAGATGTGGATTCTTAATGTGGTGTACCAGGGATTGGTGTCATCTGATATGTTGGGGACAGTGAAGGGGGGTAGACTGTTTCAGCCCCCAGAGGTGTTTGGGTTCTAGCATGGGTGCTACCACATCAAAGGAAAAATGGAAGGGACTGACCCCCCCCCAGCAGCCACAACCACTGGAAGTGGCAATGCCAGGCCGCCCGAGGTCTATTTGCGCTTTGGCATGGCTACAACCATGCCAAAGCCCAAACAGAAGGTACTGACCTCCTGGCACCCATCACCACTGGAGGGGGCAGTGCCAGGCCCCTGGAGGTCGGTCTGGTGTGGCTGCAGCCATACTGAAACTCAAATGGAAGAGACTGCCATGGCAGCTGTGCCACTGGGTCACACCCACCTCTAGGGTGTTCATCCAGTGCAGTCCACACCCCCCGCAGCTCCCAACAATGACACTGATTGTTACACAAGCTCCCACCCTAGCTATGGGGGAGGGATGGGGGGTTCATTGTCCCTGCCACCCCCCTCAACAGTGTCTTAATTCAAATTGAGGTTTTACTTTTTCTGCTCTCTTTCTCCTTTCCAGGAAGTTCCATGTTGATTCCAGCTGCCTCTATCAGTCTTCTCACTTCCTCCAGCTGGTGCTGCTTCTCCTTCACCTTACCCCAGGAATTAACCTTCTGCCTTTGGTTCCCTCCCCTCACGCACCCTCCTCATCCTTCCACCTGCCCCATCTCACCCCTAGTTGTCCATGAGCAGCACACATTCATGCTCACTCACTCATTCACTCACTCACTCACTCACTCACCTTGGTCATCACCTTCCTGTACCAGATTGTGGCTTAGGCTGAACACTTTCATATTTCCCTCCCCACAGGCACAACCACCTGGGTCCTGTTGAAACACATGATGACTTTCATCCTCCTGTCCTCTGAAATCAAGTTCTAGCCATGAGCCCAGTTTCTGTACCATGAGAACCAGCTTGCTAGAGTCTTGGTCTCTTCCCTGGGAGTGAGCACATGCCAGGTCCCCAAATCTGTTAACACATCTGTTAATAGGGGACACCATCAGAAAGCAGTTGTCCTGCCCATGTCTCTCAGGGGTGTTAAAAATGACTCAGTCTGGGTGTCAAATATGCTACGTATGCCACAGCACACAGATCACCTCTTCACAAGGTTTCCCACTGTGCTGACATGGAGTAAATTTCTATTTACAACTTAGGAACTATTTCTGCATTTGCTTTCATCCCTACAAATCCCCAAATGCAATAATTTGGGTAAATATGGCTCTTCTCTTTTATAAAAACATCTCTGAAGTCAGGAAAACAGTGGGCTGTTGTTGTTAACTGCTGTCAAGTTGACTTTGACTTGTGGCAACCCTATGAAAGAGAGGCCTCCAAGTCACCTTATAATCAGTAGCTCTACTCAGGTCTTGCAGACAGTGGCATCAGCTGCGGGTTGTGTGGACTGCACCAAGGGACACCCTAAGGGAAGGTGATACCACTGCTCCTCAAACACCTACCTTTTGGCAGAAAAAGGGTGTAGCATTCATCTGCTTTCCTTTAAAATGCTTTAAGAGATGGTGGGAGTGGGGTGAAGTTCAGTGGGAGGAGAAAGGAGAGGCCCCTGGATTTTTTAAAATTAAAATTTCACTATGTATATGTCAATACATTTAGGTTGTGCATATGATATTGTAATTTGAAGGTATAATTTTAATTTTGCTAGTTGTTTATATCACAATTCTTAGCATTACATTCAGGGGTATATGAGAACTATGATTTAGGCGTAACATTAGTGCAAAAAACAAAACAAAACAAAAAACAAACAAACAAAAAACCCAACTACTAAGGAGTCTGTATGGTGTGAAATGGGAGGGTGGCATCATGAGTCAATTGATTGATTGATTGATTGATTGAAATTTTATTTCTATACCGCCATTCCTACGATCACAGCGGTTTACAGACAATACAAATATAATACAATACAGATTAAAAGAAACAAACATCCCAGTAAAACACCCCGATTAAAACCAGCATAACTATTAAAATCCATATAGAATCAATCAAAATTACTAGAGAGTTAAAAAATCCAATGCAATACTATACAACAACAATACTACACACAGTACATGGGGGAAAACAGTCAGGACATGTGGGAGAAAGCTTGACGGAATAAATGAGTCTTCAGGTTCTTCTTGAACGACTCCAGGGAGGGGGCTGAGTGGAGCTCTTCAGGGAGGGCGTTCCAAGATTGTGGGGCTGCCACAGAAAATGCCCTTTGCGCCGTTAGTACATATTTTGTCTTGGGAACGCTCAAAAGATTTTTCCCCCCCTGACCTGAGTGTGCGGGGCGGATTGTATGGGAAGACGTGGTCCTCCAAGTACTCTGGGCCCAAGCCATTTAGGGCTTTATAGGTAACGACCAACACCTTGTATTGGGCCCGGAAGCGGATTGGCAGCCAATGCAGGTCTTTCAGTATCGGTGTTATGTGGCTGGCCCTGGAGCTACCAGTGACCAGCCTAGCAGCCATATTTTGAACCAACTGCAGCTTTCGAGCTTGGTACAAGGGTTGCCCCATGTAGAGCGCGTTACAGAAATCAAGTCGAGAGGTTAGCAGTCCATGCACCACTGTTTCAAGGTCCCCCCGGTCGAGGTAGGGACGCAGCTGGCGTATCAGCCGAAGCTGATAACAGGTGCTCCTAACTGTCGCATCCACCTGAGAAGTCAGGTGAAGCGACGAGTCAAGGAGCACCCCCAAACTGCGAACTGAGCCCTTTATGGGGAGCGTGATCCCGTTCAGGACTGGTGGACAAACCTCCTTCCCAGGACCAGGAGAACCTATCACAAGTACTTCCGTTTTCTCTGGATTCAGGCTGAGTCTGTTTTCCCTCATCCAGCCCATTACCGACTCCAGACAGGCATTGAGCGGAGAGATGCCATCCCTAGTCACTGCATCAGTCGGAGACACAGAGAAGACTATTTGGGTGTCATCAGCGTACTGATAACACCGCGCCCCGTGTTAAATAGCATAGGGGACAAGATCGCTCCCTGAGGGACCCCAGATGTAAGGGCCCTCTTATCGGAGCGACAGTCCCCCAGCTCCACCATCTGGAATCTACCCAAGAGGTAGGAACGGAACCACTGCAGAGCAGTGCCCCCGATACCCAACTCCCCCAGGCGATCCAGAAGGATACCATGGTCGATGGTATCGAAGGCTGCGGAGATGTCCAAGAGCACTAACAGGGACACGCTACCCCTGTCCATGCCCAGACGGAGATCATTGACTAAGGCGATCATGGCAGTCTCAACCCCATAGCCCGCCCGAAAGCCGGTTTGAAATGGATCTAGATAATCCGTATCCTCCAAGACCCTCTGCAGCTGGGAAGCAACCGCCCTCTCGATCACCTTCCCTAAAAATGGCAGCAGTGACACAGGCCGATAATTGTTTCGAATTAGGGGGTCAAGGGAGGGCTTCTTTAATAAAGGTTTTACGATGGCTGTTTTTAAGTTCGATGGAAAAAGGCCCTCCCTGAATGATGTGTTAATGATGCGACACAGCATTTCTGTTGTCGCCATCCCCCCTTGAACTGCCAGCCATGAAGGACAGGGATCGAGAGAGCAGGTCGTCTTCCTAACGCTGCTGAGGATCCTGTCCACATCCTCGGTACTAACTCGGTACTAACTGATCCAGTATAACTGAGTCCACGGAAGCACTGGACGCCTCTACTCCTGATTCTGAACAAATAACAGCGTCAAGATCGGCGCTTAGCCGAGAGATTTTATCCGCGAAGAAGTTGTTAAACTCGTCACAGCAGGCTTTAGATGGCTCCAATAATGGGTTCGGGGGGGAGCCAATTGAGTGAGCTCTCTCACAACCCTGAACAGCTCTGCTGGACGCGACTCCGCGGACGCAATATGTGCAGCATAGAACGAATTCTTAGCTGCACCTATTGCAGCACCGTAGGCCTTCAAATGAGACTCTAGGAGTGTCTTGTCGGCTAAGTCCCGATGTCTCCGCCATTTGCGCTCTAGTCGTTGCACAGCCCGCTTCCTTGCCCTGAGATCTTCCGTGTACCAGGGCTTTTTATTGGAAGCAGGCCGGAAAAGACACTTGGGAGCGATGGGTGTGTGTGTGTGTGACACCATGAGTTACTGCACTGGGTAACACCAACCCTAGTGACACCACTGCATGCAGATTCAGGGCCATAGCTTTCTTAATTGAGTCTATCCACATGTAATGCGGTTTTCCTCTTTCCCTACTGTCCAAAGTATGACAGTCTCAACTTAGATATCTTGGCTTCTAAGTATTTTAAACACACACACACACACACACACACACAACTTGCCCATGTGCCATCCTCACCCTTGATGGAGCAAGCCAGTATTGTGATGTTAGGTGTGCTGTCCCAAGCCTGGGGATCAGTTGACTGTAAGAGTCCACATCCTTCCTTTTCCTCGACTCTGCTCTTTCTACTACTATTTATGATCTCCTTGATCTATCAGAAGTCTCTTCCTATGCAGACTGTGTCATCATGTTGTTTATTCACTAAGTGGTCCTAAATTTACTCTAGTTGTACTTAGATAGGGCTTGGAGTTTCCTGTTTTGTTTTGTTTTGTTTTGTTGTTTTTGTTTTGGAGAAAGACAATAACCTTTTTTTTTTTGTCAGTGTGTCCACTCTGTTTTCTCTGATGCTTCTTTTACAAAACCATGGCCTTGTCTGTATGGCCCAAAAAGTCTGCTCCCCCCTCCCACATTCTGACAGCACCCTGTTCGAACAGCGCACGGCCCAAATTCCCTTTCTGGTGTGAACGGTTCATATGTGCACGGCCCAAATTCCCTTTCTGGTGTGAACAGTCCATTTGTGCATGGCCCAAATTCCCTTTCTGGTGTGAACAGTCCATATGTGCATGGCACAAATTCCCTTTCTGGTGTGAACGGTCTAGTATATTCAGCACTAGAACCAGGGAATAACACCCTCATAATGAATTTTAAAAATTCTTACTCTAGATCTTCTGGGAAGATGAGCCTGTGCAAGGGTGGCAGTCTGTACTGGCATCCCACTGAGATGCTTGGTACATCTGCTGTTGTCACCAATCACTTGATCTGGGATCAGAAGGAAGCACTCAGCCATGTGAACATCATTTAGTGCCTCCTTCTATAGCAGAAGCAAGTGATCCACTGCAATAGTACACATGCTGGGCAGCTCAGCAGGATGCCCATGCAGACAGCCACTCTGGCAGAAGAACAGAGGGAAGTTTGGCAGTTCTGGGGTCAGGACACTCTGGGCTGTCCCTGGAATATCCTGGTTAATGCAGACAAGGTCTGTATCTCCAAAACTGCTATATAATCAAACCACAGCTGTAGTAAAATGGATCAGAGCTGACCGTACCATTGCGTTGAGTGAGGCAGTCACCTCAGACTCCAGATTTTGATAGTCAAGAAAGGGTAGTGAATTGTGTGTGTGTTGTGTGTGTCTTACTGCCAAGAAGATGGAGAGAGGTGCTTGTGGTATTTTTTGGTTTACGTGTCAAAAATAATTTGATTAGCCTTACCCTCAGAGAAAACTGTGACTGGAAATTGAAAATCCATATACAGTTGGCCGTCCACATTTGCAGGTTTGACTTTTGCAGATTTTATTATTTGCGTGTTTGAATAATAGGTTCTTTCTAGGACCTCCAGTGCTACTCTGCCAGAAGTTGACCATAGAGTTGTGCTGGACAGCCTAGATTTTCCTAAAGAAAACACTTCTCTAGGCATTTGTAGGCCCTCCAGCATGATTCTGTGATCCACTTCTGGCAAATAGAGTTGCACTGGGTGACCTGGAGATTCCGAGAGAGGTGTTCTACTACGTAAAAAGAATAGGTTTTTTATTTGCGTTTTTTTCCACATTCGTGGGGATGCTTCATGCCTAACCCCAGCGAATGTGGAGGGACCACTGTATATGTTTTTGGTCTTAATTTGAAAATTCTACTAATACAGTGGAAAGACAAGTGACCTTAATGAGTTAAAATCAAATAAGCTCAAATAAGCTCACGACTATTTAAATAGTGGACAAACAGTGGCTAATAGATTATGCTAAAACAGTGAAGGCTCTCACCCATTTGAATTAACTTCTGTTATTGATTAAGCTGTTCTATTAAGGGTTAGCTGTGAGCACAGTAAATAGAAGAAGAAACTGGGGGGAAAATTCAAAACAGGAACAGCCCACACATTTGAAAAAAAAAGTATACTGGAATCATTAACTGGATGGCTTTTAATGCCAATGATTATAGTGCACATGCCCTTGTCTCTTATATAACTTTGTCTTCAGGTGAAGAACGGGGAGAGAAAACATCAATTCATTGGAAATGCTGTCCCAAATCTAGTTAAAGTCATGAGCAATAAGCATAAGTGCTAGTCATGTCCAGTGTCCATGGCTCCCAGGTGGGGACATACTGGATATACTCACCTATAAGTCTAAAAAATTATGCCCAAAAATTGACCCCAAAATCCCAGTTTGACTTTTTTATGGGTCAGTATGGTAATGTGATAGGATGCACTGGCCTTCGCTGTCTGGATGATGGCTATACCAAAGTTGAAACAAACAACCTCAATTAGAGTCTCTTTTGTTGTATGCACACTTACACACACTGAAGGAGCCTCCAAGTTTTACCCTTGACTTATCCATGGCTCATGGCAAAATCCATAATTTTGGCCCCAAAACCTGCCCTCAATGTATACGTGAGTTTGACTTATAGTCAAATATATATGGTAGGTCTCTATCATGAGGATCAAATATTGGGTCTAGATGGGGTCAAAGTGGATAGAGATCCGGACTGTATGAAAGTGTGCTGTCACATACAGGGTTTCCCTATTGAACTGGGACATTTGTATCTCTCTATAGCAAAACCATAGACTTTCTTGTCACCTTGTAATTGATTTTGACTATTTTACTCGCTAATGGCTAGTATAGTCCAATACAATCGAGTTAAACAAGTTGAAGCCCACTGCTTTCAAGTGTCACTTAAATCTACTTGAAAAAAATAGATTTGGATGAACCACTGACATGTGTCAGTGGACTTTCCAAATTTAATGCTCAAAGGAGTAAAGAAGCTCAAGGCCAGGGCAGAGCAAATGTACAATGGAGCATGAGATGATGAAAGGAGGTTAAAAAAGAATATCTGGTGTTCTTTAGTGGATGTCTAAAATAATATATGGTATCGTAATAACAGATGGTTGCCAAAATATCCCTCTTGTGAGCGGCATTATTTATGTTAGAAAATACAACGTGGAGAAAAAGAGAGAGACAAAGAGAGCAGAAGAAAGGGAGACTTCAACGCTGATTCTTTGCCTGTGTCCAAATCACATTTTGATTCAAAACAGAGACTTTGAACCTTTAACTTGTACCCTTTACCACATTTCCATGATATGATATGGCCACTGAGCTGGTTACCTACATATCAGTATCTGAATTATATCAGCTTTACAGGTTCCCGAGTTCCTTTCCCATTTTGAGGATCTTTTCTTTTGAACAATTAAGTACTGAGACTCAAAATTAAGTTTTATTTCTGTAGTGCAATTGAATGTCAAAATATTTCACAAAATGAAGTAATAAAAGATTTCTGGAAACAGATATGTCAAAATGGGGTGGGGTAGGGGAGAGGAAAACTCATTTTTAACTCAGAGCTGATGAAATGTGTCAAAACAATGATCTGAACATTTAAACATCAAAATCACACTTTTACTTTTGAAGGAAATTGAAAAGTTTTGACAAAAAAAAATTCTGACAAGATAGTCTCCTAAGAAGGAAACAAAAGATGACAGAAGAAGTAGAGTTCTTTACAAATTTGACAATTCAGTTATCTTTGCAATGTATAAAATGAAATTCTGATGAGAAAATGGCACAACTTAGGTCTAGAAGAGTAAAAACCACTGCTACGAGTTCAGCTACTAGTCTTTTATATTTCTTGATAAATGAACTAAAAGAAAAACCATTTTTATATTTCCAAGGTCTAAATGAGGATATTGACCATCTCCCACTCTTGTAATTTTTTTCTTTTGTTCCTCTTGCTTTTGGCCCAGGTACACCAAAGGCCCTTAAATGCTATTTAACAACCCCTCACTCAATCTAAATTTCTGAAGTTAAATTTCAAAATATGTTTGGGATCAGTAGTGTCACTAGGGGTGTGTGGACCACACTGGTTGACACCATGGCATGCGGCAGGGAGGTGGAGGACCTGGCATCCCCAGTCCCTGCCCTGCAAGGCTGGATTTCCAAGCCTCACAAGGCAGGGATGTGAAGGACCTGGCATCCCCAGTCCCTGCCCTGCCCAGTCAAGCCTCACAAAGCAGGGAGGAAAATGGCTCAGCATCTCTAGTTTCTGCCCCGTGGGGCTTTACTTTACAGTAAAGCCATGCAGAGCAGGGACAGGGAGGGCACCGGGCAAGGAGGGAGGGGCCTCTTTTGGCTCTGCCCCTGAATCCCCACCCCACATACTGGGTGACACCCCAGAGCAGAATGCCACTGTCTGGGATCTCTGGTGGCTCAGTGGTTAAATGCTAGTCCTACAACCACAAGATTGTGAATTCAGTCCCAGGCAGGGCACTAAGACAGACTCATACTTCCATCCTTTCATAGGTTGCTAATATGAGTACCCAGCTAGTTGGAGGCAATTGGTGTAAACTGCTTCGAGAGTGCTGAGTTCAACTGATAAGAGCCCTGGTGACGCAGTGGTTCAATGCCTGTACTGCAGCCACTCACTCAGAGCTATAAGATTGCACGTTCAAGACCAGCAAAAGGGCTCAAGCTTGACTCTGGCTTGCATCCTTCCGAGGAGTTTGCTAAAATGAGTACTCAGATTGTTGGGGGCAATTAGATTACAGTTGTAAACCGCTTAGACACTGTTAGTTCAGTATGAAGCGGTATATAAATGAAGCAATTTTTTGTTTGTATTGAAATGTAAATGCTATTGCTATTGCTATGCTATGCCGAGACCATACTGATTTCATATAATGTTATATCATGTATAGTTTTATTGTGTATTTGTGTTTTGTCTCCTGTGATTTTAGACAGCCACTGAATAACGACTTTGAGACATATTCAGGACAAAACATATTGAGCTTTTTTAGCAATAAAAACATCCATCAATTGAGCACCTTGATACAGGTCTACTTTCTTTTGTGGATTGGCTGCACCCCAGTTTTTGCTTCCTTTTGATTTCAGGTGAGCCATTTAATATGTAATAGGATCTACCAAGAGTATTATCCTCAGTAGGTATGCACCTAATGCTTTTTCTTCTTCCTTTTATAGTTGGTAGCTGCTCCAATAACCTACATTTGCCCCTGGATACCTGATCCTTGCACAGCCTGAGGTAATGCTTGTTAGTTTACTCCAATTGTACCTCATCTAGACCCCCAGAAATTCCTCTCTGTGTTACCATGGTTATGCACTTTAAGAAATGAATTAAGAATTAATTACAAAAATGTAATTAAACTCTGATCAGTTTGAAATCATGGCTGAAAGTATCCCATGTGACATCTTAGCCTCATGGCTGGAAAGAGAAGTCCCTGTTTGTTTCCCTCACTCCAAATACTAAAACAACAGAAAGGATGATATTATTATAAATCATGAAAAATATCTGGGGGAAAAATTCAGTGGACATGGGCTGCAGCCCAGCATTCTGGATCCCAGGGAGCCATCCAGACAGAACCCCCACCGAGTGTGTCATTATAGTGTTTGTCTTGGCTGTGGTTGACTTGGATTGGTTCTGGATGAGCTGCAGGCCACACTGTGTACAGACAGGCCCTGGGAGGCCAGCTTGTATGGCTTCCAGCATTCAGCTTGTTGCTCTGTACCCTGGGCTCATCTGGATCTGAATGAGACTGGAAGCCTCTGAAAACACCTTTTGCCTTGGCCTCTCTTCACTGTTCCTTTTGGACATCTTGACAAGGCTGCCAGTGAAGTGAAGGAGAGAAATGCAGCCTTATGGCATGGAAGCTCACATCTGCGTACAGAGCCGTCTTTGGCTCATGTGTTGTTGAACACAGATTTCTCCTCAATTTGGATCCTGGTTGTCATTACTCATTTCAATGACTAGATCTTTCAGCAAGATCAGTCACTCCACCCGGAGACACAGCAAGACAAATTCAATGGTCAATATCAGAAAGCCCTGAAAGTGCTCTTTAGAGACTTGGAAAAAAGCTGAGCAAGTCAAAAGTTGACATACTTGTGGTTGGGTCTTTTCCCCATGTGAGGAATGTTTTATTGTTTGATGCACCATTGCCCTCTTAATTCCTCCTTCAGTGGCTTGCATTCATGCTAGAATTAAAGGAAGTTACTGGTAAGCCCCCACAAGCAATGATCCATAGTAACTCCTTTTCCAATATCCCCCCCCTTTTATAAACAAACAGTGGTGAGTCCTGGGCATATATTCTGACCACCTAATGTCTCTTCTGCTCCATTTTTAGTACTGGGTAGCCTATTTTCAGGAAATAACCCAAATATTTATATATGCCTCTTCCCAGGTAGGGCAGTGTGAAAACATTTCTCTCACTGTAGCTGGAAAGAAAGAAAAATATGTTTCCTTCGGCTTTATTTCAATTCAAGGCTGCTGTGTTTTATTTTTCCTTTTTCTTTTTCTGGATTTAGGTACGGATGTCACTTTTAAGATGATCAGCACTAAGTGATCTAAAAATTTTAAATCGTGAATCCTCTTTCGGGTGTTTAAAATATCTAGGTGCCCCTCCCATTGTATGTTATAATTTAGCTCCTCTGCAAGAGTTGCTATAGTCAAACCAAGAGTCCAGCCCATGTCATTCCTGAGACCACTGGGCTGATGTGGTTAACCTACTGTATAATACAAGAAGCCATTTTATTCCTAAGCAAAAAATAGGCTCTCATGCTACTTGGGATACATTTTCAGACTTGCATAAATGAGATCTAGATGCTGGTCCAAGGTGATGGCACATAGCCAGGGTATGCTTCTGTCCTTCAAATCTCCCACATCACAGCACAAAGTCCTGGTTTGGCCCTGACTCCTCTGGTGAGGAAAGAGTCAGGACATATAATGAGAGGGAACGAGAGTCCTTTATCTCCACTTGTTGAACAAACAAGTCCTGATGCCCAGAGAGAGTGTCTGCTCTCAACAGGGGTTTCTTAGCAGCTCTGTGACTCCCTTTAAGCATTTTCAGCAGCCACATAACAAAAGAAGTAATGTTAGAGCAGTATGATGAAATGAAAGCACAGTTTGTTAGTGGTATAGATAAAATCGTAGATATATCAGGATGGAGAGACGATATGAAGTTTTTGTTTCATTTAACACAGGTTTTCCGATTCTACGAAGAAAAGGTAATTTTCCTTTCATCAGCTTTCACAAAATCCCGAACATCAGTAATGCCAGATGGAATTCAAGAGCAATTCTTGCTATCCTGGTCTTTATTTTAATAGGTTTTTAATTATTTTTGGACAAAAATTCATCAAAATATAATACAGGAGTATGAGATTGTGAAACTTTCATACCCCTGCTGGGTACATTTAGCCTGGGAAAGACAAGGTTAAGAGGTGACATGACAGCCATGTTTAAATATTTGAAGGGTTGTCATATTGAGGCACGCTTTTGTTCTGCTGCTCCAGAGACTAGAACACAGAATAATGGATGCAAGTTACAGGAAAAGAGATTCCACTTCAACATTAGGAGGAACTTCCTGACAGTAAGGGCTGTTTGACAGTAGAACACACTCCATCAGAGAGTGGTGGAGTCTCCCTCCTTGGAAGTCTTTAAACAGAGGCTGGATGGCCATCTCTTGGGAGTGCTTTGATTGTGTATCCCTGCATGGCAGGGAGTTGGGCTTTGGTGGCCCTTGAAGCCTCTTCCAACTGTAGGATTCTAGGATTCTTTTCCTCTACAGTCAGAAGTTCCAAGAAGGAAATGCAGATGCTCAGACATCCAACAAATTCCATACATGCATTGATAGGTCGCTGTTCCACTTTGGGTGAGGGAATGGAGAACCCAAGAAGTCAAAGCCTGCCTTGCAGGACGTCTCTAGATCATGAGTGAGCTAATAATCCTTAAGAAAGGGGGGAGGGATCCCAGATATCCTAATGTAACAGCTTGGTGGGTTTTAACTAATTTTACAATGAAAGTAACATGAAAGTTAATGTTCAAACATAAACATTTTACAGTATAAGTCAAAGTCCATTAAGTCCATGCAGGATACTGGTATCAGTTAATAATGTCCTTGCCTGACCTTTACTGCAGAAGAGTCCAGTTTCAGATAACTTCACAGTATATCAAATGCCAAAGTCTCCTGTAATTTCAAGGGCTCCAGCAATACTGCAGTATCCTGGCAAAGAAAGCATAAGTTGTTGTTTTTAGTTCTCTATGGATTTCTTCTCTTTCCTTCTTTTTTCTTTGTGTCAGCAAGGCAAACTGTCTGTGCTGATGGACTTAATGTGAAATGCCTATTAAAGGGGTGGTGGCATTTCCTCTTTTTTGCTTGCATCAGTGTTGTGGGTTTTCCTACTTTTAATGACCGGCCAGAATCCACATTGCACTCAAGAGAAGCCCAATGGATTTCTTTAAAACACTCAAATCCATTTCAGGAAGTTCAACTGAAAGACTCTGTGGGGCAGGATGGTTTGTGTGTGGGTATGCAAAATAAAACCTTCTGGCATTTTATCTTTTAGAGAATGAGATAAGAGACTATGAGCCTATACAGATGGGCGGCTCTCTGCCATCTGTTTTTGCTCCACAAGGAGCCCACAGCAGCCACTAGGCGGGTTCTTTTTGCATTCTGGAAGTGGACTTGTGCATAGTGCCATTTGGGTGCTCTGCTCAAGGGAAGTCATCATGGCGCATGCCATGTGTATGGGTGCACGCCAAGATGGCATCCGGGCAACAGAACTAGGTGTTGGAGCGTGTTAATGCTCAGCCCTAGTTCAGCCCTAGTTCGCCTGCAGGCCAGCACAAAGTGCCAGTCTCTATATTACTTTGGTTCAGGCTGCTGGCTCTAACCCCAGGGGAGTGGTGACTCTGCTCTAGTTTTTAGATAGAATGTTAAAGGAGCTATCCACAGTTATGAACCTTATCCATGGTAATGAAACCCAGCGGCACCACTTTGTGATATATCCTTTAAAGTTTAATCTAAAACCCATAGTAGATTCATCACTACACTGATATTGAAGCCAGCAGCCTCCACTGACTTATCTAGATCAATCTAGTATGTTTTTATAGCTGGGATAAAAAATGTTGACAGCTTTCTACATTACAGCAGTGTGTGTGGCTGGAGGTGGGAGGAGATCCTCTGTTCTGTGGAGCTTCCCATCTCCTATGGAGCTCCTTCTTCCCTTTCCTTTTTCCCCTCTAATCTATCTAGGAGATGGGTCTCCCTGCTATGTCTGATCATTATTTATTATTATTATTATTATTATTATTATTATTATTATTATTATTATTAACCTTTATTTATGAAGCGCTGTAAATTTACACAGCGCTGTACATGCAATCTTTTTAGTTAGATGGTTCCCTGCCCTCGGGCTTACAATCTAAAAAGACATGACACAGAAGGAGAAGGGAGTGGTGGAGGGAAAGGGTAAGAGGTCCAGCAGTTCCTCTCTACCTCCGAGGCCTGGACCAAGGCAGATGGACTGGAGGGAGGGCTTGGCTTCATAATGGATGGATAATCATTTTCCAGGGAAAATACATACTCTCGAGTAGGATAATACATATACAATACAAAGCAATACAGGAAATGGATCGATAAACAGGCAACAAAAGAACATCAGATAGTAAGCGACAATTATGCAATGCCTGGGAAGGCTTCTCTGAACAGGATGGTTTTCAACTCCGTTTTGAAGCTGGTTAAAGAAGTGATGGCTTCTTTAACCAGAAACAACAGTTGCTGAGGAAGGGGAGAAGGTGAAATAACACAATGGACAACTGATTGGCAGGAAAAGACCACAACTTTATTTTAAACAGCAACAGAAGAACAGAGAGGGTTGGCCCGAAAGCATGAGGTCTGGATCTGTCATCCACCAACCCCTGTTGGTTGATGAACCAAAATGCCTGGTGATGACCAGGCTTCAGGATGACAGAGGGGTAACCGGCTTAAAGTGTCTTTCATTTATAGAGCCGGTTATGCGCATATGCATATCTTTGTCCCATGTCACTGGGGGATGCTGAATTGATGCCGCCCCCACATTGGTGACATCGCCAATAAATAAGACTTCCCATTCAGTAAACTCTGTTCGTGATGATTTTTATTTAGCTTTGTCAGTTTTAATGTGTAGTTTTTAATCTTACATTGTTTAATCTTGTTTTAAGGAGGGTATTATGTATATATGGATGTATTTTAACCTGTTGTACGCCGCTTTGATTGCCTGGCAAAAAGCGGGATAGAAATAAAAATTTTATTTATTTATTATTTATCGCAAACCCTAAGCACCCCCGGGTCCACATGGGACTCCAGATCCAGTGCTCCGCAGCAAAGGAAACCATGTCCACCAGATCCGAGACCTATGCTACCGTCCCCAGAATAGTTGTGACAGCACAAGAACCCTGCAAAAAGTGAGAGAGGGTGGGGAGCTGAATAAAAATGGCACTGGGTGACAGTGCCACGCAGCCCTATATAGGTGGCCGGCCAATGTGCAGTCAGGAGGCTAGGGTGGGAACTCCTCCCCCAGGCCTCCTGGCCAATGACAGGGCTGCAGCCACCAATCCTGGGCCACTTCCTCACTCCCAGGGGGACCTGGGAGTTGGAGTCCGTGGCCCCGGAAGTGCCCCGGCTTGGAAATGCGGTGCTTTCACTCCCAGGGAATCTAGGAGTTGTAGTCCACAGCCATGTGGACTGGAGGCGCTGTCAGCCTGCTTGGCGCATGGTGGAGCCTAGAGGCTCGCCTTTTTCCCGGCTCTAAAAGGAGAGGCATTTTGCCATTTCTACTAGAGCTGGCAAAGCACTGGATTGGGCCCGTGGCATGTGGTTGTGGCAGCCCTGATCTGGTGCTGAAAGGGACGACAGGACACCGCTCTATCAGGGCTGTCTGAGTCCCCAACTCTTTAACAGCCCTGTGGCTAGCACAGTAAATCCAACCCTACTGTAGTCAATTGAAAGGGGGCCACAGTGAACCAACAGAGCACAAGATGCTGCGATTTCTTACCCATGGAAGCTCTCCTCCATCTTTCCCACCACATTTCTCATAAAATGAGATCAAAGAAATCCAATTCACTTTTCCTGCAGAAAACAGTTACTCTACAGAGGACTGTAATACTGGGATTTAATTGCCATAAACACTTTAAGCACTGTAATGCTAATTGATAATAACTCCCCTTGGTTGTTGTTGAGCCAGATTGCAGCCAAAGAGAGCAGCAACAATATTTTTTTCCTTCTCTCTAATGTCCTCAAACACACTTCTGTTGACAATAAATGGATGCTCATGGGCATTTCTTTCTGTCAGCAAGGTTCAGAGTGCAGGCAGGTGGTATTCTATCACATACAGAGACACAGGATGCATCCACACAGCATAAATACAGCATTACAACACTACTTTAATTGCCATGACTTCATCCTGTGAAATCCTGGGATTTGTAGTTTGGTTAGCTAGTTAGCCTGGTCTGCCAGAGAGCTTTGATGCTATACTGAACTATAAATCCCAGGATTCTGTCAGAGAGAGCCATGACAATTAATGTGGCATCAAACTGCTTTATTTCTGAAATGTGGATATATCCATAGCTGTGATAGTCTGGAATATCAGTATGGAAAGGGATCTTGTAGCACCTTTGAGACTGATTTAGGGGAATTTTTTTAGTAAGCTTTTGTAGGCTTGATCTGTTTTTTCAGATGCATGGGCACCAGTTCATCTGAGGAAGTAGATACGTCTATGAAAGCTCATGATACAACTTCTTTCGCATGGGACATTACTATACACAGCTTTTAAGCTGCAGTTTCACTGGGAAAGAAGCTGCTTTGGTGGTACTCATTGCTTGATGACACCTGCAACCTGGAGCTGCCCTGTCCCCAACCTGTGCTTTTCAGGGAGGGGGCCACTTGTGAATAACCTGGCAATTGTGCAGGTCCCAGAAGCTAAATGTTGCTCCTGGGAGCAGTTGTGCAATTGCCAGTCATGTGGTGTTAGTGTCGCTTCCTAATCCTATCCCTCCTTCTCATTATTCCAAAGCACCTTGATTAGCTTTCTTTATTTTTTTCTATTTATTTAATTTATTTACTGTTTATGTTTAAACACTTAAATTGCTTCAGTAGAGCTCCAGAATTGCACAGGAAAAAAAAATCAAAACAAACAAATTCCTAAAGGCATGCTGGGCAGGGCATGTGGCATGGAGGTGGCATTAAGGGCGCAACTGAGAGAGGTGCAGTGCTATGTTCCCATTTTATTATTACTTGTGTGACTGTTGGGGCTTGTGAGGGAGAGTCCTTATTTAGTCCCAAAGGTGTTGCAAGATCCCTTCTATACAGCTAAAGGGATCAATGTTGTTCAGAAAGGAGTATAGAGGGTTAGGAAGCAAGTGTTGGAATTTTGTATATTTGGTAGTTTTATATATATGTTAAGCAGAGCAGCAGCTTGCCCAAAAGTATATCTGAGTTTCTGGTAATAAATAGGATATTCTGGAAAGGTAAAAACAAGGGTTAATTTATTGTTACAAAGAATCCATCTAACATCCAGGAAAACAGACAGTCAGTAGAAAAATCTACCTTTTATTACTGGAGTCCCTAAAACTGACTCTCATAGTGAACGTAAGAAAGGAGAGCATCTTGAAGCAGAGCCTCATGTCTACATTCATCTGGGACCAAGGACAGGAAGAAGAAGAGAACAAAGAGTTGTAAACCTCAGTGCTTAACCTTTAGTAGAAAAGAGGAGGAGATAGGAAATGACGTCTTTGAAATCACGGTGACCAAAGGAGCATAGACAGGCAACAAGACAGGCAACTAAGGAAGTTATATCTCTATTCCCAATTATCATAGAGACAGGCATCAATGCAGTCTTCATTTCTAACAGCAAGAACTCAATGTCCTAAGAACAGGGCTGACCCTGTCATGAGGGTGTGTGGCATTCAACCTTGTCCTGCAACTCTGGCGCAGTGGAGGAATTTGTCCTTTTGACAGTGTTGAAGAAAGCTTCAGTAGCCAGTCCAGTTACTTCTATCCAGTTCTAGACTATGGTTCCATTTTAACTGTCATGGGTCTGTCCTTTGGAATTCTGGGACTGGTAGTTTGCTCAGAGGCACTACAGGAGAACTCTGGCTGAGGATCCTAAAGGCCACTGCCCATCCCAGGATTCCACAGTATGTTCCCCATGAGAATTAAAGCACAACCACAGTGCTGCAACTATGTTGTGTGAAAGGACCGGGTGAAAATTTCATTGTTCTGTGTTGCAGAGTTGTAATTCTCTCCAGATTCAAAGAAGAGCAGTAGTGCAGTCTGTTGGTAGTGCAGGGACAGCGTCAGCAGGGGAAATGGAAGATACTCATGAACATCTGCTCCTAACCCCTTGAAAAGTAACCATGCAGTAGCGTGGCAGAAACATCTGTGCAGTGTAAAGTCAACATCAGTGCCTATAATTTAGGCAGGTTGAGTGAAGAAAGACAAAGGAGAGCTTCAGCATCCTCCTCCTCCTCATTTAGGCTTCAGTGGAATAATTTTATTTTCTTACTGATAATCTGTGAGTAGTGGGAATGCCTTTGAGCTGGAGATGTTCACGGACTTCTTATAGGCACTTATAGGCCATCTCTCTCTCTCACACACTATTTTCAACCTAGCATTAAACAGAAAGTTATGCGGGGTGGGGGAGCCTAACAATACACTTGAATTGCTCTTATTTGTTGAGATGGCAAGCATTTGATAAATAATAGTATTTGCTGTTCTGGCATATTAAATATTTAGTAGGACCTATTTTGCCATCTGTTTACAGGCAGTCAGGGAAAGGAAGGAAGGAAAAGTCTGAAACAGTTAGGCTCAAACTATGTGTTACATGGAATCCCTTGGCTTTTTTTTGTTGTTGTTCCACTTTAAAAAAAAAAAAATCCAAAATCAGCAAGGAAATGCTGTGAGTTGGAGAGAATGGAGGGATAATGGAAACAGAATGGAGACAGAACTCTTAACCCCTTATTATTTTCTGGTCCAAAACCATCCTTCCCTGACTTCTTTTTCACCCACAAGAGAAAGATGCCAAGGAGATATGGGTAGCTGCATCAGGGTGCATAGGTTCAGTCAATTCTTATTCCCCAGAGCTGTGTGTGAAACTCGATGCAGCTTGTTGTCTGCAGCCCTTGTCACTAGATGTGATTATCCAGGCAGGAGAGTGATCCACACAACATATTTTTGCTGGTGTGGATCCTGATACAGCCAGGGGTTAGTGCATTAGAGATTGCATGGGTACAATTTTTCACTTCCATTGCAAACACAGTTAATCAAATCTATATATTTTGGGGGGGTAGGAGTGGGTGGAAACATTTTTTTGCAGAATGTTTGTAATGATTCCTGGGATATGCATCAGATTGTGGAAATGTTTGTCCAGGATTTCAATGAATATAACTACATTTATTCTCTTATCTGTGTGGTGATGGGGCCACTTCCTCCTCCACTTCCAGTAAGCAAGAGATATGGCCAAAATATCAAAACAAGACAGAAAAAAATGTGTCTAACAGGATGGTGAAGAGAAAAGGAATAATCACAATCTAATGAGAAGCTCATAGACAAAATATCATCATCAGAAATAAGAAACAATCATTAGTTTTCATCCTGTTTTAGTGAAAGCAAAGTATTGGTAAATGTTCTAGCAGATGAGTACTAAGATAACAGTATTGGTGAGAAACATTGCATCCTGTCTTAATATGCTCATTTGGAAAGAAGAAAGCAACCAGGAATATACATTCCAGGTGTTTAAGAGAAATGTGGTATTCTGCTGGGATATATTTGGTGGTAGTGATGGTGGTGGTGATGATGTGCAGCAGTTTCCACTACTGTTTGTTGATCAGTGATGCCTAGGAAGGGAAGAATTGGGATGGGCTATATCCATTCTAGTAAGCGGCTTTGTCACTTGACTTGCTCTCATCCCCATCATGCTGAAAGTCCTCAGTGAATTTGGGGACTAGAGAACTGTGGCAGGAAGCTCAGGCTTGAAGATTAATCTTACTCAAGTGAGATCTTCTGGAATATGTGAACCTAGAATGGTAGTGGTGAACCTATGGCATGCATGTCCTCTCTGGTACATGAAGCAATTTCTGAGGGCATGTGGAGAGACAGAAGGTTAGGGAAAGAGGAGGAACGGGTGTACGCCTGTTCCTCTTCTTCCCCCATCCTCCTGTGCCTTTAGCTGCCGCTCTGGAGACAGCTAAAGGCCCAGGAGGGTGGAGAAGAGAAGGAACAGGTGTGCACCTGTTCCTCCTCTTTCCCCTGCCCTTCCAGGCCTTCAGCTGTCTCTGGGGAAGTCCTGCACCTAGAAGTCCTGCTCACCGAAAAAGTCCTGTCTCTCCTGAAGCACTGTTCCCCACAGAAGTCCTGGCTCCTGGCATCAGATAATACCTGGTGCAGGAATGCCTTTGAGTTTGGGCACTCGGTCTCTAAAAATAAATCATTTATTAAAAGGTTCACCATCAGAGGCTAGACCTTCTAGCCATTTTCAAAGAACAGCCCAAACCTAGCTGATAAGGATGCCCTAGGAAAGCGCTTGAATGGGTAGTTGGCAGAGTATAAAATCCAGGATTCCTGCATCTTGCTACTACCTGATCCAGAGAAGAGAGCTTTCTCCAACAAATCGGCTTCTTAGCTCTGGCTTCTTGCAGGTCTCTCCTTGTGGCTGCAAAACAAGGGGATTGTCAGACACTTGGCAGCCTGCAATCCATGTTCTATGGGCTGTGTTTCTTATTAGTGGGCTGCGTATCTGATATGCTAGCAACAATGACTTTGACATTGTTTCCTCCAAATTAGGAAGGTGTGATATGATGGCTCACCGGAGAGAAACGAGGGTAGCTGAAGCAGATGTACAGCACACCAGTGAAAAGCCAGGCTCTGCTTCATTGTATATCCTGCTCTTTGGCGGACATTTTTCCATCCCCACGGTTCTCCTGTACTCTCTGTGTGGTGGAGAGATTGGAGAGTCAACATCTGGCAGACCAGGTCTAGTTTGTGAATGGGGGCAATTATCCAAAACACAGGTGCGTTATCCTCTGAAAAAAAAATCTTTCTAATGTGGAGGTGTCTGCAAATAATTTATGAGGTAATACTATTTTATAGCTCCCTGCCCTGCAGAGGGATAATTACTGTGTTCTCTTGTTTCCCCTCTCTTCACCTTTATTTTATACAAGGAAACTGAGCTTGCCCTACTAGTGCTATGTTTTCCCCTAACAGGTCTTTTTAAAAATTTCTTTGATGTGCAGACTACCAGTTGCAATGTGGTTTTGTCAAAAGCAAATTAGCGCATGGCGAGAATTCAGAGGGACTTTACAAGCCAATGCATTTTAGTGAATAAGGCATTACATTTCAAGACTTTGGCTTCCCTTTTCTGTGTGGAGCTCCACTGAATAGTCTAGAGTGGCTAAATAGGGATCAGGGAGGGAATGTATAAACTCCTACTTCAGCCAAGACTTGAAAACAAAAAGGGAAAAAATGAATCTGTTTCCTGTTTCATGGCTTGTTGATAAATGATCTAAAAGCAAAACTTGATGTGATGCAGGAAAGCCATGATTAGGACTGTGTGTGTGGGTTTAATTATTAGCAGACAGGGTATGCATGTACAATTTTGATGGTCATGGTAGCATTGCATGGGTACCTGTTAAGTTTCCCCTGAAGGGCAAATTGCAGCTTGGAGGAGAGATTTCACTCAGGAAAATGGTCCAGGACAGCTCCCATCCCCTGTGGTGACTATTAATTTTTTTAAAAAGGCATGCATGAGATCCTGGTCATGAATCTCCAGCATTATATCCAGTTGTTCTCTGAATGATGCTGGAAAATGGTTGATTTCATTGTTCATTGTATTTTTTTCCATACTCCATGTCCATGGTAGTTGGCAGTTATCATATCAAGATGTAGTGTATCTGCCCTGAGACTTGGGGTGACATCCTGTTAGTGACATACATATACTGAAGTATGGTTTACATGTGTGCAATGCATATCTCTTTTAGATGGCGCACAGGGATCTGTTCTGTAGCCATTTTCACTCTGTTCAAAACTGTGATCATTGGAATAGCGGTATACAAATAAAGATTTATTCATTCATTCATTCATTCACCTCCAACAGCTGTCAAGCCATGGTAGAGACCCCTCCTCCTGTTGCTGCTTACAGGTGAGAAGCAATGCAGACAGTGAAGATGTGGCAACTTTGGGCTCCAAGAAAGCAAAAGAAGGTGTACTCCATCTGTGAATGCATCTTTATTTCTTTTTTCACTTCAGCTGAGACCAGAAGCTTCTTCATCTTCTTCATGCTTGAGGTAGGATCTTGGCCATTGCACTTAAAATGAGCTTTATAATGTATTGAATCTATTTTGGGGATAGACTTCAGCACCTTGGATAATTCTTTTAAAGTTTGGACTACAACACACAGAAAATTGACTGTTCAACTGACATAAGGATCATCAGTGAGTGCTGCTTCTTGCCCCAAAAGTCTCTCTAGGCATCTGACATACTATAAGTGACAACAAGACAGCCAATCCAAAATGAAAAAGTTGAAAAGGAAAAAAGAATGGGGAAGGAAGATATAGGCGCTGGACAGACCGCCCCAAAAGGGCAACCTGCCAGTGGCTTAATTCCCTCCGGAGGGAAGCCACAGCTGCCAAACCACACGTCTTAACTAGCAGGGAATCACTATATGAATGGGATTTTTCAGTTGACACTTAAGTAAATCCCATGGATTCAATTGGTCTGTTTTTGTTGTGGGCTATATATTAGACTTAGCCTAGTATACCAACTATCATTCTTTTAAAGAAAATGATAAACATTGTTCCAATATTGTGATTTGTTGGCACCTCAGAATTGCTGCAGAATGCTACAGTCTCATGGTGCCATATTCACCCAGCATTTCCCCTCCTTCAACACACCGAGTAACCTAACTGCAAGATTGTGACTGGAGACATTTTTCGTGGCATGTCACCTGCTTCTTCACCATGTTGTATCTGGATGATAGGATACAGCATGCTGAAAAAAGTCTGCCCTGGCTAAGCTGAGGTCAGTTTGCGCTACATGGAAACATGCCGAGGGAGAAAGACCAGCTCCTGCCCCTGTGCTAAGCGATCTTCAGCCATTTTAACTGCTCTCCAATGATAGGAAAGCAGGGGAAACATAATCTAGCAGTTAGGAATGATTACATTTAGTTGACAAGTCTGAGATATTAAAATCTTGTCTAATAAGTGTACTGTGTATGGTGCGATCAGCCTGTCCAGAGTTGAATTTGCTGATGGGTGGATAAGAATAGAAGTGCTGTGTAACAGAAGAGCAACAAGATTTGACCTCCTTAGGGCCACTGCTGTCAGCTTAGTTCATGTTACCTCAACTCTCTGAGTTTGCTGCAGCATTGCACTCCTTCAGCTGGACAACTGGAAACATTCAAACTTTTTTTGTTTTATCTTGGATATTGGGGAATCCCATGTGGTTCCTCAAATGACAGAGGCTTTTTATTTCCCATTGGGATGGAGTTGTAAGTATAATGTGCCTTCTTTTGTTGCAACAGAGGTGTGCATCTGCTGAACATGAGTTCAGTGGGCCTTGTATGGAAGAGATATGTAACCATGTAAGGGGAGTAGATATTGGGGAGAGGGAAACAAGGACACTGCCCCCCAGTGAAATTTTCCTTCAGTCCCCAAATTTGCAGGATGGAAGGAACTTAAAACATAATTTGAGCATTTAGAAATACAGTGTAGGCATCCAGAGAAAGGGAGCAGGCAAAGATACCATGGGACTGGGAAGACAGCAAACTTAATTCCTAGATGTGTACACTTTTCAATGTCTCCCTATACTTTTTCTCTTATACCAGAAATTTGAGGAGGGAAGGAGGGGGCATAATTCTTATTTGGGATGACAATGCCCCTATTTACCCACCACCACCTTCCATAGCTATACCCGTGGCCATGTATAGGCTGTCACGGAGAGAACAAAGTCTGAGTAAAGTATTAACGTGGGCCCTCACCCAGATCACCCTCAGGAATGCTAATTCTGCCTCTCTTCCTTACTTCAAGTGTCCCTTTTTACAGCATCCCTTAAGACCTAATACAAATATTAGCCACCATTCCCCTATTAATTATTGTTAAAGATTTAAAGGGTCAGGGACTCTAAACCTAATGTCTCGGTCACTGTGAGAAAAGGTATGAAATGATTCACTGCATAAAGAGATGTAGGTGGTGTCCTTTCTGGAAAGTAGCTGGTGGGCCAGGAAGGCATGCCACAACTTAATCGCTCCAGCCTTCAGAGTCAGGAAGGGGTGTTTTAGGGAACTAGTTGCACAGTTGAATTGCATTGCAAGTGCCAGGACCTTGTTTTCTTTCCCAGTCTGCTAATTATACAATATATCCCATTCTTTCTTTAGAACACAGTTTCGAAGGCTCCTCTGTCCAGGGAATCATCCAGCCTTTGTCTACTTTTTTCCCCCTCCATAACCTTTATTAGGCATCTCAAAAACATACTTTGCTTCAACACTACGACAGCACAAGGTGCTCTTTGGCTATGCATTGGGTTTCCCCCCCTCCCATGGATTAAACTTACTGAAATGACTAGCAAGCCAAAGGCTTTGGCAGATGATACTCAATCATGAGAAGTTAGGCAGAGGGAAAATAGCAACATCAGAAGGACAACCTGAAAAGTTGTTGCCTGGGCTATGGTAGGTCTAGGTATTCTGAAACATCCCCCCCCACCGGCAAGTCCTGTCCCCCATTATTTACTCCAAAATTAAAACAAACAAACAAACAAATAAACATGGAAACAATTTCACCGTGAGCTGCTTTAGGCCCCCAAAACAACAGGAAGTGAACTGGAAGCTGACGTCCATTGTTGTTGTGTGCCTTCAAGTCATTTTGACCTATATGGCCTTTTCTTGGAAAGGTTTGTTCAGGGAGGGTGTCTTTGCTTTCTTTGGTGGCTGAGATTGTATGACTTGCCCAAGGTCACCAAGTGGGTTTCCAAGGGAAAGGGGGGATTCAAATCCTGGTCTCCCAGTGTTCTAGTCCAACATTCAAACAACCACACCACATTGGCTCTCTTTTGTTTGACTCCCAGTTTAAGACAGGCTTCTCTGGGGCCTAAAATGTTCTGGTGTGCAAAAGCATGGCAGAATGCCCCTCCATCCCCACTAGGGTAGGTGTGGTGTGGTACCACTTTGGGCCATTTTCAAAGGTAAAAAATGAGGGGCATGGTGGAACACACTGCGGAAGCTGTCCCTCAAAGTTTCCTTTGAGGGCCAAAGTGTCCTCCCAACCATTGACAGTTGTCCAGCCTTAACCAAAGCCATGGTAACAATGCTGCTCTAGAACAGTGGTTCTCAACTTCATTGGCACCAGAGTTGAGCATGGGTTAGGACTCTGGGAGACCAAGGTTGAATCCCTGCTCACCCATGGAAATCACTGGCTGACCTTGGGCAATTCACTCTCGCTTAGCCTCATAGGAAACAATGGCCATCCTTCCATGTATAAATCTTCGTAAGAAAGTATTAAGATAGGATCTCCATAATCAGAGCCAACTTGAAGGAACAGTGAAAAAGTACTCATAATTTCAGAGGGCAGAACCTATTAACAATTTTCTATAGAAGATCAGAAATTGTCCTTAGTAATCAGAAGGGTTGTATTGTACTGTCGTTTTTTTTCAAGGAATTACACAAGGAAGGCAAAATATTTTTTTTAAAAAAAATCCAGAAACAATTGCAGAATAAAGACTGTGAAGCAGTTCCAAGGGCAGACCTGGCAGTTCCCCAGAAGGTACAGTGAATAACTTAAGAGCTTCACCTGACAGTCAGCAGCTTTACATGCTGGTAGGAGAACAAAACTTGGCAGTGGTCAAGTGTCAAGGGCAGCATGAAATTGCCACCAATTTGACATTAATTAGACACAAAGGTCGTCTGTCCTCAAAGCTCTTTTGCCTGCTTGTATTTCCCCAAAATATTCCTTGTTAAAGAAAAAAGGAGGAGGAGGAGGAGAAAAAGAAAAGAGGAAACTGGAATCACACCAGACGGAGGTAACGCATAATTAGTAGAGGGATTTTGAGACAACAAGCATCATGGTACTTCTAGGACAAAGTAACTCAAGTAGAAATATGAATGGTGAACAGCTACATCAACAGAGGGTTTATCTGGAGGAGGTGTTATCTGAGTGGACAATTTTCAAAGGGATTCCCATCTGTGACTGTCTGACTTTCTGGTTGCAATACTATACACCCTGCTTTTTGGTCCAGGCAGCTAATGTGAAACAATTGAGTGCTGCAATGAAATAAAATAACAGTGACATATTGCCTGAAGCAACACATGTACATCGACGGCTTGTCAATGCCCTCATCAGATGGGGGGGGGGGCACTTCACAGAGGGTGTGTGTGTGTGTGTGTGTGTGTGTGTGTGTGTGAAGCCTTTCAAAGGAACTTCATGTTTTAAATCTGTGATTAAGGAATTAATCATATATACATTAATTAATTGGGTCTGCAAGCTTTTTAGCCAATTAATCAGGGTGACTAATTGAATAGAGTGCTAGTGGTGTTATAAGATGTGCCCTGATTATTTGGCGAATTCAAAGAGCAACTCCAGCACTGGGGCTTTAGAAGGAGAGGACCTAGTTTTCTGTACAATGTCCATGTGTGCCATCCCTCCCCATCCTGACACTCTCTAGATGTAGAGACTGTGTTAGCAGTAAAAAATGGGGGCTCCTGCAGTCACTTTTATCAGGATGTTGCCAGGCTGAGGGAGTTTGGTCTGTGTATGTGTATGTACTCCCCAGGGACTGGCATAGTGCTTCTAACCTTTGTTAGATGGTAGCATGTCAAGCCAGAAGCCAAATATTTATCAACACAAAGGGGTCTAGATCAGTGGGGAACAGTTGAAGAATTGCCCTGGTGCCTGAAGTACTCTTGAAAATATGACTCAGAAGTAACTGGAAATAACCTCCAGTTTCTATTTCCAGATGGGTTGGAGAGTCAGGTGTTTGAAAGGAAGGTAGGGAAGGCCTCCAGCAATGGTAACTGATGTGTTTTGGGTACCCCCCCCCCAGTATGTTGGAGTCCACATGTGGTCCATGGGCTGCAGTGTTCACACTCTTTCTCTAGAAAATGGTTCAAACCTTTTGAAAAATCACAAATGGGTGGTTTAGTAAATTAGCATCTCATCAGTGTCATATTACGTTGAGTCATTTGTCACACATTTGCCTTCACTATTTGTGAAGACTTGAAAATGTATTTAAAAAACACTGAAAAATTCCCTCACACCTCACACCCTCAGCTAAACATAGACCAGTGGGTTGGCTGTGCGGTTTATGAAATTGCTTGATCAGTGAGAAATACAAACGGATGAACCGGGTAGTTGTTCCACATCCTTGTTTTGAGAGACTGCCCAGAACAAATTAATGGCACAGCCAGATCTTTTTGTCAGAGGGTAAGTCATCAGTCAGATGTCACAAAATTAGTTGAGAGCCACTCTCTATTTAGCAACAGAGTTCAAATGGTTTGTTTGTTAAATATGTGGCCAGGAATGCCAGACAATCATGATTCTGGGAACTGCTTTGAAAATATCAATTGTTGCAAGAATTATGATTAAAGTTATGGAGGTTGTCAGAATTCTTTGAATTCAAGGTTGTTGGTGTGTGTGTGTGTGTGTGTGTGTGTAATCTGACTTTCATTATACCCTGATATAGGATGGGATGTCCGATTTGGCCATGTTGAGGTCATGTCTAGAGCAGAGATGTAAGTAGAAATAATCTTTTATAGGCATTCTTGTCTTTTATTCTGTTTCCTTTAACAGTGTCTATTTGATTAAACGACCTGTGAAAATGTCCTTTTGGGCCCGTACAGACAGACCAAAATAAAACTGCTTCGGTTCACACTGGAGGTATGCTGTTTAAATGACACATACGTCCTAATAGGCCAGAAGCTGCGCCAAAGCCATGAATGAAAGGAATAACCTTGATGGATTAGACCCAAGATCTATCGAGTTCAGCACTTTGTTCACACAGTGATCCACCAGTTGCCTCTGGGAAACCCATCTGCTGGATATGAGTGCTACTGGATGCTCTGTCTCATGCTCCTCAGCATCTGATATACAGAATCATAACTGACTAATACTGGAGGTAATCTGTAGTTACTCTGATCAAATAGCTATTAATGTTTTCATATCCCAATTAATTTATCTATTTTTGTTTATTTGGTGACTTGGCTATACCTTGTGACAGTGAATTCTACTGTGGACTGCAGCTCTTTGATGAATGCCCCTTGGTGGTAAACATGGGTTTGTCTTGGTGTATGATTCGGAATGTCCCTGTGTGGAAGATAGTGATTGAGGAACTCTTTGAAGAAGAATTAGCTTGAACAAGAAACACACAAAGGTTAAGTAGTGGGGAAGTGTGCAACAAAGTAAAATGTAAATATCAGAAAGGCTGTTGTGTAGGAGATGGAGTAGATTTGTTTCCTTTTGCTCCAGAGAGCAGGACTAAAACTAATTGATTAATGGATGAAAATGACAAGGAAACAGACTTTGGCCAAAATATTAGAAAAAATATGGATGGCAGTAGAACAGACTGCCTCAGGAGGTGTTGGTGTTGCCTAACCAGAAGCTGAGTGAACATCTGTCAGGGATGTGATATGTGCCTGAATACTGTCTTAAGCTAAAAGTTCAGCCTCAGGACCTCTAAGGCTTAATCCACACTGCAGAAATAATCCAGTTCAACACCACTTTAACTGCCATGGTTCAGTGCTATGGAATTCTTGGAATAGTTGTTTGCTGTGGCACTTGAGCTCTCTGACAGAGAAGGTGAATTGTCTCACAAAACTACAGTCACACTGGTGTCAAACTGGATTATTTCTGTAGTGCCGATGCAGTCTAAGATCCTTTCCATCTTTAAACTTCATTGCCTCCCTGAAAGAGGGGATGGTTTTCCAACAGATCTAAATTGTTCTTTAGTATCTGCCCAACTAGGTTCTGGTGCAAAAGGGCAACTGTCTTGTGACTTCTGTGGCCTAGTGCCTTCCCTCATGTGGAAAATGCATTGCCTTTTGGTGTGGGACAATGGAGGGAAGGCAGGGGAGATGCATGGGGACTGGGAGCTGGGTCAGGTGGCTGGGCCTTAAGCCTCTCCCTGTGAGGTTAGGTATATCCTATCATCTTCCTGGGAATCACAAAATCATTCTGGGCTAAAGAAACAAGAATGAAAAATATGTTTGGCAGAGAAAGAGAGGTGGGGAGGGAGAATATTTAAAGTGTAATAACACCTACGTTTTATATTCCTACCATCTCAGTCTTTGCAATTCATCTGATAGCTCAAATACTATAAATTTAGTTGAAGATAACAGAACAGATGGGAAAAACATATGGTTTGTAGGTAGTGTGCGGTGGTTGGTATTTGTAGTACATTAGGGGAATTTATTTTATTTTCTCTGTTTTCTAGTATAACTTTTTTCATTCTTTGTCAAGCACATTTTTGCAGAACTCTGTATTAAATGGAGCAGTGGTTTTTGTTTGTTTATATCAGTTCAGCCATGGCTTTGCTTGCGTCACTCGCCCTAAATCTTCCAGGCCTGTAAACATATGCAACCCTGTGATCTGACTTGTGCTTGGTTAATAGACCTTGGTCCTATTCACAGAGTGGGTCTCAATTTCTTTCTTCTCTCAGCAGTGTAATCTTGTGCATGTCTACTCAGAAGCAAATCCTACCATATTCATTGGAACATTTGGTCAGCTGAATGAATGTAAGGCAGAGTGGGAACTGTGTGACCCTTGAGCTATTGTTAGGCTGCAACTCCTACTGTTCCTCACTATGGTCTATGCTGACCAGGGCTGCTGGTCAACAACATCTGGGAGACCCCACAACTCCCACTTTCAGGTATAGAATTACAGTCTAAATTCTCATTAAAAATAAGACAGCAGTGTATATACTGATATACGATTCATTCCTGCATTAACTCTGAACTGTGCTCATCACAAAGTAGACAGGTGCATTTGGAAAGGGAGCACACCCCATTGGGTTTTACCAACACTTTTGTTGTTAACTACCTTCAATTCAATCTCGACTCATGGCAGCCCTATGCATGAAACATCTCCAAGACTCCCTGTTCTCCACTGCTCTGCTTAGTTCCTGTAAATTCATACTGATGACCTCCTTAATAGAGTCCATCCATCTAGTATGCAGTCTTCTTCTCTTTCTACTTTCCTCCACATTTCCTAACATTATTTTCTTTTCCAATGACTTGTGTCTTTTCATGGTGTTATCAAAGTTTGAAAGCCTCAATTTAATCATCTTGGCTTCCAGGAAGAGTTTAGGCTTTATCTGTTTGAGGACCCATTTGTTTGTTCTTTTGGCTGTCCATGGTATCCTCAGCACTCTCCTCCATCACCACATTTCAAAAGAATTGATTTTCTTAATATCCACTTTCTTGATTGACCAGCTGTCGCATAGGAAATACAATGGCTGTTATGATTCTAACTTTTATGCTTAGTTGTATAACTTTGCTCTTTAGGACCTTTTCTAGTTCTTTCATAGCTGCCCTCCCCCTTCTTAGGAGCTTGACAGACTGCCTCTAAGGGGTGGCCTGCAGCCACCCCTTTTATCGCCGGATGGGGGGCTGCAGCAACCACACATCATGGCCCCAATCTGGCCTTTCAGCAGCACAAAAAAGAGCCACAAAAAGTGGCTCCTTTTTGTGCTGTGGAAAGTGTGCCATAGCTGCCATAGCTGTGGCTTTTCAGCCCTCCTTTGGTGCTGCATCATCTGGACAAGCACCAGAGGAAAACCATGAGGCCACCCGCTGTGTGGTGAGGCATGCAGCGACATGCTGGCATGGGGACAGAGTCAGGGCATGCATTATACGGACACCATGCCCCCACTCTGCCCCCAGGCCGACCTTTATCACTAGTCTGTACACCCTCTTAGTCTTCTTATGATTTTTTTGATTATAGTCCCCTTTCTAATCAAACTTTGATCCAAGGTATGGGAACTTCTTTACTATTTTTATATCCTCATTGTATAGGTTGAATTTATGTAGATCCTCTGTGGTCATTATTATTGTTTTCTTTATTTTCAGCAGTAAGCTTACCATTGCATTTTCTTCTTTGACCTTCCTTAGTAGTTGCTAGAAGTCTGTGATGTTTTCTGCTAGTAGTATGGTTTCATATGCATATCTTAGATAGATGATGTTCCTTCCTCCAATTTTCACTCCTCCTTCTTCTGTGTCTAAGTCTGCTCTTCATATAATATTTTCTGCATAGAAGTTAAACAGATACGATGAAAGGGTGCAGGCCTGCCAGACCCCTTTGCCAACTGAGAACCAATCTGTTTTTCCATGCTCTGTTCTAACAGTGGTCTCCTGTACTAAGAACAGATTTCTTATGAAGACTATGAGATGAAGTGGCACTCCCATATATTTAAGGGTGTCCCCATAAGGGAAAAAATGTGTATGCTTGCACCCCATCAAAAATAATGGCGCTTGCATTTGCGGTGCGGCGTGGGCATGCGGCATGAGCGTGGGCGCCATTATGTCTTCTGGAGCATGCCAGGGTTTTTTCTGGTGCAGCCTCCAGCATATGCTGAAAGCGGCGTAAGGCACGGCTGCGAATTATGCGGGCACACTGTATATAGAGGACAGGTATAAAAAGAGACAATTAAGGATGTGCCACTTCCTATTTGTCACTGATCCAGTTGACTTAATCATAGAATCATAGAATTACAGAGTTGAAAGAGACCACAGGGGCCATCCAGTACAACCTCCTGCCATGCAGGAACTCATAATCAAAGCATCCCTGACAGATGGTCATCTAGCCTCTGTTTGAAGACCTCTGAGGAAGAAGACTCCACTACACTCCGAGTATGTTCCACTGTCGAACAGCCCTTACTGTCAGGAAGTTCCTCCTAACCTTGAGGCAGAATCTCTTTTCCTGTAGCTTGCATCCATTATTCTGGGTCCTAGTCTCTGGGGCAGCAGAAAACAAGCTTGCTCCATCCTCAATATGACATCCCTTCAAATATTTAAACAGGGCTATCATGTCACCCCTTAACCATCTCTTTTCCAGGCTAAACATACCTAGCTCCCTAAGTCATTCTTCATAGAACATGGTTTCCAAACTCTTCACCATTTTGGTTGCCTCCTCTGGACAAGTTCCAGCTTCTCAACTTCCTTTTTGAATTGTGGTGCCCAGAATTGGATACAGTATTCCAGGTAAGGCCAGACCAAGGCAGAATAGAGTGGCACTATTACTTCCCTGGATCTAGACACTATACTTCTATTGATGCAGCCCAGAATCGCATTGGCCTTTTTAGCTGCCGCGCCATACTGTTAACTCATATTCAACTTGTGGTCTACTAGGACTCCTAGATCCCTTTCACATGTAGTCTTGTCAAGCCAGGTATCCCCCATCTGATATCTGTGCATTTCATCCCCCCCCCCCCCAAGTGCAGTACCTTACATTTCTGCATGTTGAAATTCATTTTGTTAGCTTTGGCCCATCTTTCTAATCTATTAAGGTCATTTTGAACTTTGATCCTGTCCTCTGGGGTATTAGCTTTTCCTTCTAATTTGGTGTCATCTGCAGATTTGATAAGCCTGCCCCCTATTCTTTCATCTAAGTCACTGAAAAAGATGTTGAATAGCACTGGGCCCAAGGCAGTACCAAGTGGCACCCCACTAGCCACTTCTTTCCAGGATGAAGATTTGCTGAGCATCCTTTGGATTCAGCTGGTCAATTACAAATCCATTTAACAGTTGCATTGTCTAAATCACATTTTACTAGCTTGTTTGCAAGAATGTCATGGGGACCTTGTCAAAGTCCTTACTGACATCAAGATATGTAATATCCACAGTGTTCCCTTCATACCAAGCTGGTAATTTTATCGAGAGAGAGAGAGAGAGAGAGGGAGGGAGGGAGGGAGGGAGGGAGGGAGGGAGAGAGATCAGATTAGTCTAGCATGACTTGTTTTTGAGAAACCTATGTTGATTTTTTTGTGATTATGGCATTCCCTTCTGAATGTTCACGGACTCTCTGTTTAATGAGCTACTCTAGAATCTTTCCTGGTACTGTTGTCAGACAAACTGGGTGATAATTTTTGGGATCCTCTTTTTCCCCCCTTTTGAAGATGGGGATGACATTTGCCCTCCTCTAGTCTGCTGGGATGTCTCCTGTTCTCCCATCCATCTGAACTCCCTATTCTTTTAGTATTCCTGACCATGGGATCACCCCCAGTATTTCCATACATTTGCTGAAATCAGTTTGCTTAAACTCTAGAATGCGTTACTAGCTTCATCAAGCCCAACACTCTGTAACAGGTATGAATTTGAAAGGACCAAATGAAAGGTCATGTGACGATTGCCTCTCTTCAGTTGACTGGTTTTTCTACATTAAAAAAAGTATCTGAGGCCATTCTCCAGATCAGATTTTCTTCCTGTACCAGATGTGTCTGTCTTGATTTGCACATCCCAGGCTCAGGTGTGATGTGTGTGTGTGTGTGTGTGTGTGTGTGTTAGTTATTTGGATTGGTTTTTTTTTTTAAAAAAAACAACTATTTGCTATCTGGAAAAAGGACACCCTTGGAAGTTTATATCTATAAATTAAATCTACTTTATTTAAAATGGGATACCCCCATACACTTTATGTTGAATGACCAGAAATTGGTAATTCAATATACAAATGACCAGAAATCTGAATGACCAGAAATACAAACAGAAACAGACTCTGCACATGCTCAAGAAGGTCCTCTATCGTTATTTCATATATTCCAGAGGGAAGTGTTTCTCTCAAACATTTGGTCTAGATGGGACCAAATCCTCATCTCAGTCCTCAGAACGACCTGATACCCAAAATGCATGGCTCTGTAAAGCTGTCAGTTTAGTGATAAATCACAGTCCATTTTGTTCATTTCATCTGCCAGGTAAAGGAGAATAAACTAAAATTTGTGAGGTGTAGCCTCTTTTTAAGCATTGAAAGAATGAGATATCGACATAAAAGTTCACAGCTTCAAAATAATCATTTTATTAGATTGATAAGTGATAAGTAAATATAAATAAATAAATAAATAAATAAATAAAGGTTTTAGAATGTTGGTTTCTTTTTGGAGTATATTAAAGCTTGAGTCTAGCAATGCATGACAAGTCAAACTTTTGTATCAAGTGACATTGTTGAGTTGTGGTAGGAGGAGGAGGAGGAGACGGCTCAGAGATAGAAATATGTGATTATATTACATATCTGATATTTTGTTTTTTAAAAATGGTGGGGGAAAATATTATCACTGTTTCTTTCAGAGGGGCTGTGTAGATTCAGAAAAGTTTTCCAGCTAGCCTCACTCTTCAAAACTGATCTTTCCTTTCTGCTTCAATCCCTGCCTTCTATTTTTAAACATACCTTCATAATTTAAAAGATTCGACAAGATTATGCATTCCTGATCTCTGATCTAACAAGCATTGACTAGCCGTGCTTAACTCTTGTTCTCAATTTCTGCATCCTTCACCTGAATTTCTGGAATCCCAGGTGTATTTGCTACTGAATAATTTTCCAGACGTTTTCTAAACTTGGCTCACAAATCAGTTAAGTAATTTAGAATACAGCATGGTTTTGTTGCTGTTCAGATTCGCTGAATCAAACTGACAACCTGCCTATGATGTCTCTGTCTGTCTATGCTATTAAACTATTTTTTTAAAAAAACATAACATATTAAAAACAGCAACCCCATTATCCTTTTAACTTTAACCTCAAACAACAGATGCCCTTTCCTATCACAGCAAGATTTAGCTGATTACTCAACCAAAGTTTTTAATTACAGATTAACATTTTCACACTGATTAACCAATGGGACTGGCAGCTATTTAAAGCAACCACAGGGCCGGGCCAGCCCTGACATTAGACAGAGACAAAGAGGTCCCTTGGTTAGTAGGATTTGAGTGTCATTAAAATGATAAAAAATGGTTTAATTTGTTATGATTGTATTTTTATTGCCAGTAAGAGGGAAAGACACTGGTGGGATTTTTTGCTGCATGTTGTGCCAAAACATTACAGTACAATCTCATATTCACAGGGGTTAAGTTTCAAGATCCCTGTGGATACCTGAAACCACAGATAACAGGGGAACCCTGTTATTGTCAATGAGGCAAATGACTTCCAGCTCAAGCATACCGTAGAACCTAGAAATGCCTAGAGAAAGCATTTTTCCCAGTTGTGGTAACCTGAAACCACAGACACTGATTTATGAATATGGAGGTTGGACTGTACTTGTCTGATTTTAGAAGAGGAGTGGGAAAAGTAAGGCCCATGGTCTGCATGCAGCCATTGGGCTCCCGAAGTACAACCCCTGAAGTCCCCAAAGCCCTCCCTTTATACAAAAAAAATCCAGGTGGTTTTCCACCCCCAAACAGGTACAAAACATTGTAGTGTGATGGGGGGGGGGGGGAGAAAAATTGTTGGAGGGGATGGGCATTTTTTAAAAGGGGTCATGGGACTCTGTTGCATGAGTGCAGCCTACTGTGGTGGCAGGGCTAAAAATGGACCCCCATCCCCTTCACAGTTTTGCATTCTTAGTACAGGCCTTATGTAGCACTGGTGGCCCTTGGTCAGAGTGGGTGGGAGCTCATTTCACCCTGTAGGACAAGACCACTCTTTTGCTTGGACCATGGGCCACTGGCGCTTTGCACAGTGATGTAGGTGATTATAACATATCACTTACTGTTCCATCACAGGCAGTAAAGTAACTTGGACTAGCCCTGACCACGTGACTTCAAGAAATTCTTGAAGGACCCAGGGCTTTTTTTTTGCTGTTGTTCCATTTGTGCCAGGTCCAGGTTTTTGCACAGTTTGCTTGGGCAGGAAACACTCAACGGTCCCCTGAGTGTATCTACACACTGCTCCTTACAACTGTCCATTTCCCTGCCTCACCTTCTCAGCTCAATCCACACCACCTTCCAGATGGAGAGGAGAAGTCATGCAGACTTCAAAAGAGGAGAGAAACAGATGCTGACAAGAGAAGGGAAGAGGCATGGCCAGATAGGGGTAACCCTGGGGAATGGCAGCGGGCGTCCAAGCACAGGCTCTCTTGGCAGGGATCTGATCTCCCAAACCCTTGACACCACCCGTGTTTCCTGGTTAATAATCGTGCCTCAAGTTTCAAAGGAAAGGGTGAAATTTGTCCAGGAAAAAAGAAACATGACTAAGGAATTTAAAGAGTATCAAAGGCCATTTCTGAAGGACCAACATTTTAAAATAGTTTTTTGTGGGATTTTCAGACTATGTAGCCGTGTTCTGGAAGAGTTTATTCCTGATGTTTCACCAGCATTTGTGGCTTGCATCTTTTTTGTTTTTGTTTTTTTGTTTGGCTGTAAACGTTAAATGCAAATAGATTGGAACTGAAAGCTGGAGAATGGAATGGGATAATGGTCTTGATTTTTCTTGTGTATGTATGTGAGAGGGGAAGCACATAACTCTTGACTAATAGATTAGGGTTGCCAGATTAAAAACTGGAGAGGCCTCCTGGAACTTTAATGGTTGTACAGAAGAGGGACAAGCAATACCTGCTGAAATTCCCTCTTCTTGTTGCTATTGTGCCTTCTAGTCATTTCCAACTTATGGTGACTCTAAGGCAATGCTATAATGGGAATTTCTTGGCAAGCTTTGTTCAGACCGGGTTTGCCTTTGCCTTCCTCTGAGGCTGAGAGAGGGTGACTTTCCCAAGGTTATTCAGTGGTTTTCCATGCTCAAGCAGGGATTTGAACCCTGGTCTCTTAAGTTGTAGTCCATCAACACAGTGATGAGGATTATATGCATCTGGGGAACCCGATTTCCTCCAAGTTTTAACAGACTGGATGCTCTGATTCCTAGTGAGCTTCCCTTAGGCCTGGGAACCTGCCATGAATCGAGAGAGAGAAAAATAAAATCAGCAAATGTTATCATATTAAACACAGGAAAACAATTTGTTGCTACAGAGTCCTTTTAATGAAACCAAAACTTCCTGCCTGTCCCTCAATTTGAAAAACGGGCAATTTCAGGCTCTAGCCTTTATGAACACTTTCAGCGGTGGATTTTGTACTTTTACAGCTGCACTCTGATAACACAAGAGAAAAATTAATCCTTTATAGCCTGCGATTATCTGGTTACAGTTTATTAAAGATATAAATGCCAGCAATTTTACACTTGATCTTAGCCAAAAGGCCGAGAAGCGATTAAATGCCAGCAATTTTAAATGACTGTATTAAGTTGTCCTTGAAAGGGGGGAAAAAAAGAAAGGAAAGGAACAGCATGCAGGCAACATAGACTAGGTTTTGTGAACCATTAATACAATTCACGTCGGGGCAGAATGGTGTTACATTGAGAAATTTCAAACAGGTTGTTTCATTTGGTAAACTTTGTAGGCAGTGGCTCTAATAAAAAGGATGAAATATTTTTAATGACTAGCTGTTTGAACTCTCCTATCTCTGAATATAGATTATAAAACACTAAATTCAGAGTGTATAAATGATCTTAAATTAGCATTTGAACTCATTAGTGTCCTTTAGCTGATAGAGCGCATTGGATATTGAATGGAAATCTAACGCAGGTGGCAATGAATAATTATTGTTTGTTTGCAAAACAGTATTGCTACAATGATTTATGTAACTCCATTTAAAGAAGTGTGTTAGATAGGCAGCTGTAACCTAAAAGAAGTTTGTTCCATTCAGCTGATGACAAATGTTGTAGCTAGGAGATACTAGGGAATGTTTACACAAAGACTTGCACAGTTCTGTTGTATTTAATCAAATACTTCACAGAAACAGTATATTGAAAAATAAAGGATCGCTAAATGCATGATAATCGGATAAAATATTTTTCTATGTTAAAGCAATGAGGATATAGCAGACCCTTTTCTTATGAAAATCCAAATGGCTTTTGCAACAGTTTTTCCTATATTAAGCCTTGAGAAGAAACTGAGGTTATTTTCTTATAAAACAAAGAAAGAAGGACAGCAAAGTCAATTCAAGAAATGTGTATTAATAAGTAGGTTCTCAAATGTGTAAAAAGAAGTGATTCTCTGTGTCAGCCTTTACCAACAAAGTGCTCTAGATGTAATGGATTACAACTTCCGTCAACCCTAGCTAGCATGAGCATTGACCATGCTTGGTGGGAGCTGTAGGCATCAGATGGGGAAGTTTGTTCGATGCTCAGAAAAGTTCAGTGAAACTCACAATTGTAGCTTCACTGAATAGGTTCCTACTCATAGTTGCTCTGGAGATTATCTCACAAGGTTTTTTAATCAGAATTACAAGTGGATAATAGCATCTTTGGCACACATCACATTCTACAGGTCTCTCTAATTCTGCTTTGCATTTCAGCATTGGTAGAGTGTACCTTTTCATTGATGGAAAAACCCATCAATAATTCCCAATATTTCTGCTTTCCCATTATGGCCGGAGATGTGATAGATCCCTTCTGCTGCAGTTCCAACATGTTGGCAGTCATGTGGCATCAGGGGGCATGATTCTCCTCCTCTTCCGCTTTCTCCCCCACACACCCCTCACTATTCCCAAGAAGACTATTTTCCTTTCCTTTTCTTTCCTTTCCTTTCCTATCTCTTTTCTCTTTTCTCTTTTCCTTATGTCACATTGCTATAATTGATCAATTACATTAACAATATTTTTTTTAAAAAGGGTACGTTGGGTAGGGCAGAGGGCAGGGAGGTATGGTTATGGAGACCATGTGGAATGGAGAACACAAGACTACAAGTCACCAAAATAGCATCTTTGCATTATTACTGAGGAGTGTGATAATGAATGCTCCTAAACTGGTATGTTTCCTTTTCCTTACACTAACACACTTGCAATGAGACAAAAGGCTGGTGTGATAAAGTACTTTGAGTCACTTCTCCAAAGAATATTTGTGCTCAGTTCATGCTGGGATATCTAGAAATCAGTTTGCTAATCAATCCAAGTTGGCTGGCTATGTGTCTTCTCTTCATTCTACTTTTGTGCTTCTGCCCCCTTTCCAGTTCAGGTATTTCCCTGTTAACAAAATACAATGAAACACAAATCAGACTCATTTCTTCCTTGTGAACCTTCCTTGGTTTGGAAGCCTTTGAGGAAGACCTTTCTGATCTTTTAGAAAATTTAAAGGTAGTGGTGCTTGGAGTGGGACCTTATTCAAGGATGGGGATGTTGGATAGCAGCTTCCATCAGCCACAGATAGCAAAGTCAATGTGAGGCATGATGGGAGTTGCAGTCCAGCACAGTCTGCCCCCATTGATGGCAGCACATTCCTGTTTGTGCTATCAACATCTTCAGATTAACACTTTGAACAGCCTTGGCATCTAGTTTTATTTGGCTTTTGTAAACTCTTCTGTTCATGAGGATGAAGTTTTAAAAGGTTACAAGTGCTGTAATTTGTGCATTTGTTTTTACATTTTAAAAATACTTTACCTTGCATTAAAATGCTGAGCTAGGTTGGGCATCATATATGTTGCCCTGAATTGTGTGATAATAATTGCTCTGTGACTGCTATGTTTCCAATTTATTTTAACTGATGCAATTGCTGTGCGAATGAGGCTCATGTGGTAATATCCGTAGTTGGGACTACCAGGTAAACTTTGGTATTGGCTATGAGTACAACTGAGGCACAAGTGTTCCATGATTGGGAAGATTCATTCTGCTCACAGAAGGACTTTTAATCTAATAGAAGCTCCTGTTGGTAGAAATGGGTAAGACTATTGTCATTACTTCTCCTTCTCAGATAGTTTGGGAGAGTTCCCTAATATTCTGGAGCAGATTTTGAGTGGATCGAGGATGTAGGAAGAACTGGCACAATGCTGGCTGGGAGATACTGGGAGTTGAAGTTCAAAAAAGTAACTTTTCCAAGGAATGCTTCTGTCAAGGGGAGGGGCAAGCAAGTAAAATAAAGTTCTGCTCATAAGATCTCAAAATGGAAGCCCCGTGGCAGTGCAGCTGTCTGTTTAAGATATCAGAGTCATGAATGCTTGGCTGTAGCAGAAATGCTGCTGAACAAGGAGCTTAACAAACAACCTTGGGTGGGATAATCTCAGTTGGAGTTATAAAAGATCATTTAAACCTATTCAATGGCATCACATCAGGTTGCCCTGGCGGCCTTTTTGTTCAAAAGGCAGCTGCCTTTTCACACAGCTGACTCTGGAGCTGTCCAAACCTCTTCAAAGCTGAATGTGTGTCAACAGCTATAGAAGTGTGTGGCAAAAAAGAGTCCAGTTCTTTTTCTAAGGACCTTCGTTTTCACACATGGAGCTGAAGTAGCCTCTGATCCGCTCTCACCCTGCTTGCATTGACTTCTGATGATTGTTAAGATGGGAGAGAAAGAGTGAGAGAGGCCTTTGACATTCAGAGATACATCCAGGCCAATGTTGGTTTTACATTCATGTTACAAACAAAGGCCACTTACACATAAAATGTGAAAATGCTGCCTGACTGAAGCATGTAACCAGGAAACAGATCTGCCTTATCCTTTAAAAACAACAACTATAAATCTCTGTTTGAAAGAGGTGTCTAGTTTATGCAAGATACTTGCTCTAATCTACTCTTTTTCTTTGTTACTCTCTCTTATGTTCTTTGTTTTACACACTCAGTGGCATACCTAGCATATTTGACATCTGGTGCTGATCATTTTTTAAACATGCCCCTGTGAAAAAAATTATTTTCTGTTGTAATCATGAAATGAAATTAATAACAATAATGGTCAAAAAAAAAAAAAAAAGAAATGCAGACAGTGAATTTTTAAAATTGAACTCTGTATATATAAGTATGCCATAAAAACCAAATAAATAAATAGTAAAATAAAATAAATATAACAGCACAAAAAAGGGGAAACAATATATTATGCAGTGGCTCAGTGGTTAAGATGCCAATTCTGATGATCAGAGTACTGCATAATGGGGTGAGCTCCCATCATTACTTCCAGCTTCTGCCAACTTAGCAGTTTGGAAGCATGCAAATGCAAAAAGATAAATAGGTACCACTTTTATGGGAAAGTAATAGTGTTCAGTGCAGTGCTAGCTTTGAAGAATGCTGGCTCTTTGGCTTAGTAATGGAGATGAGCTCCCTACAATCGGTAATGACTAGACATTCATGTCAAGGGACTACCTTTACTTTTACCTAATATATTAATGTGTTTAAATTTCATTAATTGTTTGGTTTATTTTTTTTTTTTTGAAAGAAGAGGAAACATATCCAACGTTTGCAATATGATCCCTAGTGCCTCTTTCATTTCTGGACCCAGCTTGGATATCTGACATTTCTTGTTCCATATATAGTGAATATTTTTGTTGTATAATTTTGAGCATCACTTTGCTTAAATGTGATATTAGCACAATGGTCTGATGTTGATTACAGTCCCTGGTGTCCTTGGGGATTGGAACATAACCTGAACATTTCCAATCTGTGGACCATTGTTTTGTTTTCCATATTTGTTGACAGCTTTTAATTAGAGATTCTCTCTTTGTAGACTGAAGTAGCTCTATTGGAATGCCACCTGTACCTGGTAATTTATTTCCCTCTAGTGTCCTGAGTGCAGCTTCCAATTCACTTTCTAAAATTGTGGGTTCATCTTCAAATGGTTCTTCCTTAAATATATTTATCATGCTTTAATCTTCCATATATAGTTTTTCAGTTTATTGTTTCCATCATTTTTTTTTATTTCTTATTGATAATTTAGTGTATAAATACTCTGGGAGCAGCCCAAAGTATTCTGGCTGGTGGAGACGAGCCTTAGCCTCTATACAACTTGCACATGGTATTGATTTTTGAATTGTTAATTTTTTTGTGCAGTATATATAAGATCATAAGCCAGACTTATGATATTGTAACTTTTGGGATTCATGTTTATGATCATTACTAACCAAATGTGAAGTTTTCCTGAAGCACGAAATCAGGGCACTGGGAAATGGCAACTGGAGCATTCTCCTGGTTGTAGTTGAGAAAAGCAGAGGTGTCTCCACCTGCTCTTGAATCAACCTGAGAGCTAATAATAACAATTACCCAGTTGCATGTGATGCTGCCTGGCTTAAAAGAGAGGGATTTTTTTTTAGGTCTGGCATGGATAGAAGTAGATACAACAACAGAACCCCATTGTTATAGTTACATCTAATAATACCAGACCTTAGCTAGTATTTTCTGCATGTGCTGCAGTTTGTGGGGAAAAAGAGTGAATTTTGCAGAAATAAGTCACAAACTACAGGATTTTCGGTGTAGAAAATGCTGTGTCCTGTGCAGAAAATTCTGCTTTCAGCACACACACAAAAACCATGTGTGAATTTTGCACAGAATAAATCCTGAATTGTATTTATTTGTTTGATTGATTTTTATCCTGCCTTTCTATCAAAGCGGGACCCAAAGTACTTTTTGAAAACTGCACAGTTTTTGGAGTAATTCTCCGATGGGGAGGAAATTGCTAAAATTACTCATTGTATCTTTTGAGAATAAATTTAATGGAGAATGCAGAATCCCATCCATGGTGCTCCAAGGTGTGATGATAGAGAGATAAATCTTTCTCTATCTTTTTTTGCTGTTATTGTTCAGCTGTTACAGTTAGCAAGTTCTCAATCATTACTACCACCTTCACTACTACTAATGATTATTATTTCTTTTCTGTCTCTCCTCAAGGTGCAAGGTGGGGTACAGAATGTTAAAATACAAAATACAATTAAAAACACGTAAACCCACAGTTAAAATACTATAAACTCATTAAAATACACCCATAAGAGTACATATACATATTAAAAAGTCATATAAAATTGACTCTCAAAAAAGTGCTTTCATTTAGATGTTCCTTCACATACACACACACAAACACAAACACACGCACACACACACACACATGAGCAGATACTGTTTCACTGAAGGTTTCCAAATAATTGGATAGGATTATTTTAACTAGTTAACAATCTTGCTTTCAACAGTAATTCAGACTATTAGTGACATATGCTGGTGTAATGCAGACAAACATCTTTTTATGGTTATTGTAGCGGAGGAATTCCCTTGTGTAATGATCCCTATTATCTTAAGACAGTAGGAATATTTGGTATGTATGGGCTGTAACAGACCAACAAAATACAGTGGTTTCCCGGCAGCTTGGGAGTGTAGCGCATGCATGACACATGCTCCCAAGCTAGGAAGAAGCTGCTGTGAAGCCATCCAGCTGTTTACATGGCAGCGGCTTTTCAGTTCCCCAGCCGTGTGATGTTAAGATGCCACACACTGCAGGAGCACCGAAAAGCTGCAGTGGAAAGGATGCCATTTTTCCAGCACAAAAGGAGCAGCATTTTGCCGATCCATTATGTGCTAGAAAAAAGCTGGATCAGGGCCACAGCATGTGATGGCCACAGCTCCAATCCAGCGCTCAAAGGGGCAGTGTCAAGCCACTCCTATACAGCTGTCTGTTTCGGCCCATAATCAAGCAGTGTCCAGTGAAGCCAGTGCTATATGAGCCTGTGGTAGAAACAGAAGAAAATACTTGGGATGGTCTTGTAAGGTAAAAAGGAAAGAAAAACTTGCATTTACTGTTTCAGGAAATTCATCTTGGTCTAGGAAAGGAAATAGACCAAAGAAGATTACCTAAACTTCAATAGAAGAGCCCCTAAGGCTGGCTTTCATGTCTGGATGTTTGGTTAGCATCCATCCTGAGGCAGGAGCCTCATGGACACTCTATTCCCAGACAAAAGGAGACAAAGGACTAACTAATGTTTGGGAGAAGGGGGAAGTGACCTCTGCAGGAAGGAAGGAAGCAAAAAGGCTTGAGTACGTGTAAAAGAAAAGAGAGAGGTGAAACAAAAGGGCAGGCATAATAATAATAATAATAATAATAATAATAATAATAATAATAATAATAATAATA
>NC_056522.1:191401809-191414309 GCF_019175285.1 Sceloporus undulatus
TGCTTTATTTATATACCGCTCTTCTGAAACTATCAAAGCGGTTCACAGAATCATAAAAAACTTTCACAATATAAAAACAACATTTCAATATATCTATCAATAAAAACCAATAAAAATTAAACATCAATAAAACAAGCATGGAATCTATCAATTGTAATTAACCATTTATATCAGGGGAGACAATCTCTATGAGGAGTCTGAAGGGAATGCTAATTGGAAGAGGTGGGTCTTTAAAGCATTTTTGAAGGCGTCCAATGTGGAAATCATCCGAACCTCTTCTGGAAGTTTATTCTAGTACGTTGGTGCAACTGAAGAAAATGCTTTCTGGTGAGTTGCTGCTAATCTCACCTTAGGGTGTACTAAAATTTTTTTTCCTGATGTTCTGAGAGTGCGGGGCAGACTATATGGAGAGAGGCGTTCCCTCAAGTAACTTGGGCCCAAGCCATATAGGGCTTTATAGGCAATAATCAACACTTTGTATTGAGCCCGGAAGCTAATAGACAGCCAGTATAAAGATCTTAGTACCGGTGTTATATGGTCTGACCTGGAGGTTCCAGCGATCAATCTGGCTACCGTGATTTGAACTAGCTGAAGCTTCCGAACCTGGTACAAAGGTAGCCCCATGTAGAGCGCATTACAGAAATCCAAATGAGAGGTTACCAGTGCATGTACTACGGTTTCAAGGTCCTTTCAGTCCAGACAGGGACGCAGTTGGCATATCAGCCGAAGCTGGTACCAAGCACTCCTGGCCATCGCATCCACTTGAGATGATAACTGTAGAGATGAATCCAGGAGTACTCCCAAACTGCTGACTTTTTCCTTTAGGGGAAGTGTGACCCCATCCAGGACAGGATGACAAATTTCCTTGCCTGGGCCTGGGGTACCTATCACGAGTATCTCTGTTTCCTCCGGATTCAGCTTGAGTTTGTTTTTCCTCATCCATCCCATTACTGACTGTCTGGTGTCCCCTCTCTTGCTAATTACTCTATATAAGCATTGATGCCTCTATGCTTCCAATAAAGAATCCCTTGTTCACTACTTCCCATAGGTTATAGCGGCTGCTGAATAACTAAGGCATCTTCCAGGAACTCCCTAGGTTCTTTTTGAGTCTCAGAGGTTGATGTTATTGTAGCACATCTACCTATCTTGATACTGCTGGTCACTCCTTGGCTGCCCCTGCTCTCTCTTGGCCTTTGTATGACCACAGGGGAAAAGGGAAGAGAGGGGAAGTTGGCATGGAGTTCCACCTGTGTGGGACTTTATCCTCTGTTTCTTGATATAGAGTCTTAGCCACTGATTGAAATAACTTAAAAATGACATCCTACAATAGGCATTTTTGGTTGATATTTATTTATTATCCTTTCGTCCATTGGAGACCTTGCATACTTTGCTTGAATGAAGAGACAAATGGCATTGCTATGCAGTGATGCCTCAGTGATGAGAGGATATTTTGTGCATAACATAATGCCTTATTAATAGCTATAATGGTCAACTGGTTCTAGAGGTAGCTGGAGTTGTTTACTCAATGGCCTTTGATGGTTAAACAATATGTGGACAACTGGTGGCTACTGCTTAGTGCAGTCAGAGACAAAAGAAAGGCAAAATAACAATTTGTGAGTTGCCTGCTTCTTGTGAATATGTGTATTGGTAAACTGATAAATTCTGTAAAAATATTAACCTCCTCTCCCACTAAATAGGTGGCACAGCTTTGTGTTTCTGGAATTTGCCCTTCATTCCTGAAGCCATCTATGGAGCAGTTGCCTACTGCCAAAAAAGCATCTTTTGTCCTTTAGCAGTACCTAGTGAGCCATGAGGTGATCATCTTCTATGGAATTCACAATACAGCTTTTCCCTGTCAATGATTGAAGCTGTTCTTTTTCAGATGGATTTGAAATAATGTGAGTTAGCCTGTATCTTAAATAGCCATGGCTTGTTCCTGACATCTTCAAAATGCTATTTTAAAGGGCCCTTCCATGAAACAATGATAAAAAGCTCCCAGATTGTTTTGTTTTCGTACTCAGGAAGGAGAGTGTAAAGTTTTCTAAGTGAAGCAGAAGGGCTGTGACTCAGACCATGCTGAGAATAACAGGCACTGAAAAACACTAAGGTGACAGCTAGCAGTTGTAACATCAAATCTGTAACATTTATCAGACTTATGTACCTCTAATGGAAATAATGACTCTGCAGATACTGGATCTGTGTATTGGCTTTTGGGAAAGCTCCATTTATTATTCATACCAGCTAGCTGGAGGTGTAAAAATATATATAGCTAACCATGTTTTATAGCTAGTAACTTACAATTAGGAGAAACAAATGATGGGCAATACCCTTCAGCCACCACAAATCACTATTCATGTTGCAGGATGCACAAAAATATGTTGTGTGAATAGCTTGTGCAAACAGACTCTTCCCTGAAGACCCTTTGTGATGAAACAGGTTGCTTCCTATCCCTGGTACGCACTGGCCTGTTACAGACAGCCAAAATAAAGCTGCTTCGAGTCACAGTGGAGGTATGGTGTTTCAATGATGCATGCGTCCTAAGAGTCCAGAAGCCACACCAAAGCCACGCTCTAGTCCTTAGGGCTGGAGTGTGGCTTTGGTGCGACTTCTGGACTCTTAGGACGCATGCATCATTGAAACACCGTATCTCTACTGTGACTCGAAGCAGCTTTATTTTGGCTGTCTGTAACAGGCCAAAGACACCTTAAATATGGTTGAGGGTGCAGCTCAACTGATTAGAGGCATTGTGAGTGTTCAGGCGAGTGATCCTCATCCTCAGCTAGCTTGGCTTGGTCTGCTCCAGCTAGGAAGCATGAGTGAACATTCAAAGTGAGGGAGTTTGGAGAAATCCTCCAACTGCTTTTGGGCTCATCCCAAACTGACATGCAGCTTGGCTTACACTAATGCAGTGAAGGCACTGAGCAGCAATGCAGAATTAATGCAGTTTGACACTGCTATAATTGCCACAGCTCAATGCTATGGACATCTGGAATCTGTAGTTTTGTGAGATATTTAGGCTTCAAGCTCTGGTAGATCAATAAACTATAGGTTCCAGGAATGCATAGGATGGAGCCATGAGAGTTAAAGTGGTACTAGGTAAAGGGAAAGAGTTTTCCTTGACAAGATTGTCTAGTTGTCACTGACTGTAGGGGGGCAATGCTCATCTCTGTTACTAAGCCAAAGAGCCAGTGCTGTCAAAGACTACTCTGTGATCATATGGCCAGCATGACTGCACAGAACCTTGCCACTAAAGTGGTACCTATTTATCTCCTGGACTTTTACATGCTTTTGAACTGAAAGGTTGACTGAAGCTGGGACTAGTGACGGGAGCTAAACTAAAGTGGTGCTAAATTACCTTAATTCTACAGTGTGGTAACAGCCTTAGTGAAATGTGAAAGTGTTTCATTGTCAGCTATTACTGTCAGGAAGTTCCTACTAATGTTTAAGTGGAATCTTTTCCCCTGTAGTTTGCATCCATTGCTCAGGGTCTTATTCCTTGGAGATGCAGGAAACAAAATTGCTCCATCTTCAGTTTGACAACCTTTCAAATATTTAAACAGGGCTATCATATCACCTGAAATCACCTTCAGACTAAAAATTTGAAAAAAAACTGAAGAAAAAGAATTGATGGAAATTACAGGTTATAATATAACAAGGAAAGCTAGATATTTGGGAATAGACATTACTACAAACAATATAGATTTATTTAAGAACAATTATAGTAAATTATGGGCTCAAATCAAAAAGGATATTGAAAATTGGAAAACTTTAAAACTATCTTTATTAGGCAGAATTGCATGTATTAAAAAGAATGTTTTACCTAAAATACTATTTTTATTCCAAACAATACCAATCATACTAAAAGAAAAACTAATTCAAAATTGGCAGAAAGATTTAACAAAATTTATTTGGTTGGGAAAGAAACCTAGAGTCAGAATGAAGACTTTACAGGATGCAAAAGAAAGAGGAGGATTGGCAGTTCCAGATTTAAAAAATATATTTTCAAGCAGCATGTTTAGTCTGGGTAAAAAACTGGTTGGAACTTAAAGATCGGAAATTACTAAAACTAGAAGGGGAAAATTTAAGCTTTGGTTGGCACGCTTATTTATATTACAATAAAGGAGAAATAGACAGAGAATTCAACAAACATTGTATCAGGAAACCTTTGCTATGGATCTGGAAAAAAGTTAGAAAGAAAATTGGGGAAAAAATTACATTAAATACTTCACCACAAGAAGCTTTTTTATGGAGAGAAAAAGGAGCAGTGGAAAATTGGCTAAGATACAAAGATTTATTGATAAAGGAACCTGAAAATTATAGATTTAAAACTGATGATGAACTAACTAGTCAAAATTATAAAATACACTAGTACTTGAAATTACAATTAAAAGAAAAATTTAAGATAGACCAGAAAGAAAGCTTAATAGCCAATGAAGACACAGAATTAGAGAATATTTTGAAATCTAAAAACAAAGGGCTATTATCTAAAATATATAAATTTTTGTTAAAGATTGAACTAGAAAAAGAAATAATTAAAAGCAATATGATAATTTGGGCTCAAAATATTGGACATAATATCGAATTGGAACAATGGGAGTTTACCTGGAACAGAAGATTAAAATACACAAGAAGCCAAAATCTAAGAGAAAATTATTATAAGATGCTCTGTAGATGGTATATTACACCGGAGAAATTAGCCAAAATTTATGGTATTAAGAATCAATGCTGGAAATGTCAAAAAGAAAAAGGAACTTTCTATCATAGCTGGTGGACTTGTTCCAAAGTTAAAAAATATTGGCAATTAATCCATAAAACAATTTGTAACACATTAAAAATAAAATTTAAATTTACACCAGAGACCTACTTGCTAAATATAATTGATAGATCATTAGAAAAAAAACATGGTAGAATAATATTTCTCTTGATCACTGCAGCAAGAATCATTTTGGCACGTAGATGGAAAGAAGAAAGCTTACCAAAATTGGAAGAATGGATTGTTAAAATGTATGAATTAGCAGAAATGGACAAATTAACAAGACTATTGAATAACAAAGATACAGAAGAATTTCACAAAGATTGGAAGGAAGTGATGGATTTTTTACAACAAGAAAGAAAAGAACTTTTTATAGAAGGATTCAAAGATTAAAAAGAACTAAGATATATCAACAATGTATTAATCATATTAAAGATACTAGACTATGATATGTATATAGAATATCAGACAATAATGCTAAGGAAATGATTACATATGTTAGAGTTCGTTAGAAATAGATTTACTTATAAGTAGCGGGCACATGATAATAGCACAATGATAAATAAGGACCACAAAAGAAGTTATAAATTATATAATCTAAGTGCAAAAGAACGGAAGAATTGTTTTAGATAAGTGTAATTAATGTTTAGAATGTTTAGTATAATTAATGTTTAGAATGTTTAGAATGTAGGAGAATGTATAGTGTTGTGAAAATATTTGTTGTTGTTGTTGTTATTATTAATGTTGTTGTTTTTTTTCTCTTTTTCTTTTGTGGTGTTATGTTTTAGTTATATATGAGCTAAGTTTTGTTAATTAAGTTATGTGTATTATTAGTTGTGTTTTATGTTTTATTAAACGATATAATCTTTAATAAAGGAAAAAAAATATCACCTCTTCACCTTCTCTTCCACAGGCTAAACATACCAGCTCTGTAAACCTCTCCTCATAGGCCATGGTTTCCAGACCTTTCACTATTTTAGTTGCCCCCCTCTGGACACATTCCAGCTTGTCAACATCTCTCTTGAACTGTGGTGCCGAGAACTGGACACAGTATTCCTAGTGAGGTCTGATCAAAGCAAAATAGAATGGTACTATTACTTCCATCGATCTAGATGCTATACTTTTATTGATGCAGCCCTCGTTGGTTTTTTTAGCTGCCACATCACATTGCTAACTAGTGGTCTACTGGGACTCCTAGATTCCTTTCACATGTACTGTTGTCAAGCCAGGTGTCCCCCATGCTATATCTGTGCATTTTATTTTATTTTGCCTAAGTATAGTACCTTACATTTCTGCCTGCTGAAATTCATTTTGTTAGTTTTGGCCCAGCTTTCCAATTTAATAAGGTCATTTTGAATGTTGATCCTTGTACATATGGGCCATTTTCTCCAGTCTCCTCATGATGAAAGTTGTTCCATACCTCTGGTGGAAATCCTAAAGCACAATGCATTAGTATTTTTCAACCTTGGGGTGTCTTGTACATGTATCTACAGCTTGACCATTAAAATCGGCTTTTTTGGGGGGAGGGGGGCAAAATATGAAGAAATTGAAAAATCCTTCCTCAATTACCAAAACTGTGAATTTTGCCAAGAAAAAATGTCCATGCTCTCATATAACTGATTATATTTGGGTGTATTTTGCATTTACCTAACTACTATAAAAAATTACAATGATTAGTCTTTTAAGCCTAGTGTAAAAAGAGCTGATCTGACTGCAGGAGTAGGGAGAAATGTAAGAGTTTAGTTTTCTTCAGTGTTGTCTTCTGGTAGAGCAACACCTATAGCTGGTTCTCTTAGGATTAGGGATAGAAACGAATTTTGGTGCTTTTGATAGTTTTGCCAAAATCATAATTTTTGCACTTCCTGTGGCTCATTGTGAGAAAGCACACCTTCCCTTACATTGCATTTCAGAGAAATGAAACATGCATAAAACCATGCGTTCATTTAAAAAATAGGAATAGTTAAAATGTGTAAATATGCACGAACAGATTTTAGTAGATAGGGAAAAATATAAAATAATGCATAAATTGGGAAAATTTATAAATAAATGTGTACATTATAGAAAAATACATTTAGAAAATGAGTATACATTTTATGTGGGAAACAAACCCTCATAAGATGATACAAAAAGAAGGCCGGAATGGAAGCAAGATTCAGAGAAAGTCAATAAAATCAAGAAAGTTTTTCACATTCTTACTTAGAATGGGAATTTATAAAGCTTTCAAATAAGTAAACTATTGCCTCAAGTAATAATCAGAACATTGTTATATTTTTTCTATTGTATTTTGGTCTCATGTCAGGTTGAGGCACAATGTTTCTGTTCATGTAAAGAAAATCCCTTTGGTTTAGGGCATTTTCTTAGGAGTACATTTGTGTTACTTTGGTGCAGTTCTTCTAGGTGCTTTTTCCTTTCTTCTGCTCTGTCACAATCTTCAGCCTTATCTGATCATACTGCTACTTAAGATTATTAGCTGTGGAGACCCATATGCTCCTGGGATGAATGACAGAATCCTGCTTCCTTTCCACTAATCTGAGCTGCTGCTAATTATTATTACTATTTTACATTTGCCTGTCTACACTTTACCAGTTTTCAGTCTTGCTGCATCCAGCCTTTGCCAAAACTCTAAATTTTGCATTGATCTCAAAGAACATCATTTGTGCATCTTCTTCAGTAGCTGGTCAAATTTCATTTTTCTTTTGTCCGGTATTCATGACTGCATTCACTGGTGGCTTCCATCAGCTCAGCATCCATCAGCAAAACGGATTTCTCTTCCTGCTTCCATCTCTTATCCAGAGGTATGGGAGGTATGTAGCTATGGGTGTGGGCAAAATGAGAACGTTGGTCCTCTAGATATTCTGCTCCCCCAAGGAAATTTTCCTTCAGTACCCAAATTTCTAGCAGTGCAGAATGAGACACTGAAAACAGTTCCCACTGGGAACTCTTACATTTGCTGTGTTTGCATGTCACTGATAACTTTTCCTTCACCTTTCCTTTGGATGTCTAACCTCCCCCCCCCCCAAAGGCTCAACTGACATTTTAAGTTATAGCAATGCTAGAAATTTAGGGACTGAAGGAAAATCTCATCTGGTATGGCAGAATTGTTATTGGTGGGGCAATGCCTTCATTTTGCCCTCTCCCTCCATAGCTATATCCTTGGTGATAGGGACCTTCTGGAGCAGAGGATTGGGAAAGGAATGGACCTACAGTGGGGTGGGGAGAGGAAAGATAAATACTATACTGTCACTCAAGCAGACGTCTGTGATGTGCAATATAAGCCTCAATTATTAGCAAATATTTCTGCATGTCTTCAGCAGTTATGTGTACAGGTGAGATTTCTCTCTATCATTTCTAATACTATTATTAGAAATAATTACCAAGTACTTTTCAAGGCTTTTCATTTTTAAAAAAAAGAAGAATATACACACAGATACAGGAAAGTAACGAGGCAAAAGTGATACTTAGGTTTAAAAGTGCGCTCTCCCCCTTCTTGAGATAGATATATATAGAGAGATGCAGATATACATATTCCTTACACAAACATGATTAGAACATAGTATGGATTAATTGCTCCACCAAATGTCATCCCCATAAATCAAATCTGTTTTGTGACATATGAGTGAAAGTATCTGAATGCTTCAAAGTCATTAAGAGATATCTGCATAATTTTAAAAGCTGCTAAACATTGTTCTTATTTACATTGTAGGCTGGAAGGGAGTGGGGTGAAGGGAAGAGAATGTTTACTGTGCTAATGAGCACTTGAGTGGCACATTTCTGTCAAATGCTAATTTTGCATCAACCCTTTGACAAGGGTGTTTGCAGCAAAAAATATATAATAAAATAAAAGTATGCTGTATGGAAAAAGAGAAGGCCAAAATCTACCACCCTTGAAAATTCCCCCCTTCCTCACAACTCTTTCAGGCAAAATGCCCTTTTAAAAAAAACTTTATTTGAAGGGAATGTATATCATGTAAATTTGAGGCAAACTGGATCTCAAAGGCAGAAGCCTTTTGTCTTGCTAATGGAATTTAAAGTATATTTCTTGGACTGAATTTCCAGTAACCACAGGGCCGGGAGGAGGTGGGGTTCACCTGGATGAATACACTTTCATCCAGGTGAACTAAAAACAACAACCACAACATTTTGACCAAATGCAGGGCTATGACTAACATCATCAACCTTTCTTTCTTTCTTTCTTTCTTTCTTTCTTTCTTTCTTTCTTTCTTTCTTCATGTATATTGTGCATTTTGATTGGTCCAATAAAGGTATCACTGTTTTGTGGATTTTGGATGATACTGTACTATATCAATATTTCTCCTTTCATCTTGTTCAGTGCCCTCCCCCCAATATTGTTTCACTTCACCTTATAAAACCTAGGGATCAGGGCAGTGTCCACTACATTGTTTGTTGTTCTGTGCCTTCAAGTTATTTCCGACTTATGCTGACCCTAAGGCAACCCTTTCACAGGGTTTTCTAAGCAAATTTCTTCAGAAGGGGTTTGCCATTGCCATCCTCTGCGGCTGAGAATGTGTGACTTGCCCAAGTTCACACAGTGGATTTCATGGACAAGTAGGGATTCAAACCCTGTTCTCCAGAGTCATAGTCCAACACTGGTTTCTTCCCATACATTAGTCATTATGTTTCTCTAATGGGGTCTGTGTGCAGCATTTCTCTCCCTTTTTTAGACATGAATTTAAAAGATTTTATTTTGCTTTAAATTATAGGGACCAGAATCCTGTATCAGAGTTGGAATTATATATGCAAGATTTAGAATTGGATAGTTTTTTGTGGATTTTTCGGGCTACGTGGCCACAAAACCCACAAAAAACAATGGATGCCGGCCATGAAAGCCTTCAACTTTACATTAGAATCAAATAGTTTGCGAATGTCCCTTTCCACTGGAGGGCAACTGTTATATCACTATTTAGCAAAGTACCTAATGTACCTTGCACACTGACATTCATACCAATGTCCCACCAGAATTTTGTTCACCCAGTAGCTAATGAAATGTTCATAGAAAGTCAACAAGCTGAATGTGAGCAGAATCATACCTTGAGACTAGTGTTTCATAGCTACTGAGGTGCCTGAAAGCTGTCTGGCAGTGGAAGGACTAGAACTGGTCCGAATGCATTAAAACTGGACACTGGAACCAAAAGAAATTTCTATCCAGGTTTATTGCAACATGGTCACAAAAGTATGACTTGCCCAAGGTCACCCAGTGAGTCTCCAGAGTTGTAGTCCAATGTTCAAACCACTACACTATTCTAGCTCTGGTGAAAATAGTTACTTTTAGAAAAAACAGAATCCTGTAAGCTGCTGGTCTGCTATAGTAAGAAGATTCTCCCCTCATTGACCTCACTGCAACCTTGACACCCACCACTAGGGATATTATTCTTTGTCGATTTCATTCTTGAAGGAAGCAACAAGCAATTTTAGCAATTTTTCTCCCACTGCAAGAATGTCTTCAAAAACGGTGCAGCTTTTGAAGAATATTTGCAGCTCAGAGCTTGCTCTGTGCAAAATTCACATACTGTTTAATGCAGAAAACATTTTTCTTTGCTGGATGCAGCATTTTTGGTGTAGAGCATTCCATTCCTTACACGCCGAAAATGCTGTTTTCCATGCCAAACAAACAAACCATATGTGAATATTGCACAGAACAAGTCCCCAACTATAGTACTATTTGTGTGCACGTACGTGTGCGCGCGCACACACACACACACTCCTCCTGTTCCTAAAGAGAAAATGCTTTTTCTCAAGAGAAAAAGTATGTGCAAATTTTACATAGAATAAACCATGAGCTGCAAAGATTCTTGTAGTCCAAGATTCTTCTCATCAGGGTTTCGTGATATATGAGAAAGCACTTTTCCCCCCAAACCATCTCCCAAATATTTCCAAATATGTTTCCCATCCCTACCCACCCCAGAGTACTAGGGAGACACACAAGCTAGCACTTGAACAATGTGATACTCTTCTACCACCACTAAGTAATAAAAGTTAATTACATGTGCTGGTGCCTGGTGGCTTCCATGTTAGAGGGGCAGTGAATCCATTCTGGATTCGGGGCCATTTGTTTTGCCCCTTAGATTACTTTACTGTATTCTTGAAAATCAAGTCATCCGTTCTCATCTTTGTTAAGTATCTTCTAATCTGAAAAGTTCAGGATAAACATATTGATAAATGTGGATGACAGAAAAACAGAAGCCTTCTGAGGTGGCAAGAGAATGAACATGAGAGGAGAAACTGAGCCTAAAACCCAGAATCCTTGTGTTTTCTCCTAACCTGAGCAGAAATAAAGCTGAAATTGTGCACGGAGATGTTAACATGCACATAAGGCTCCCACACTCAGCATCACTCAGCACACTAATGTAAGTTAGAGGTCTGAAGAAGTCTCTGTAATTGAGTTTGGCTGAGTGAAGATATCACGCTCCTATGAGCAAGAACTCTGGTAAGGTTAAAGTCCCATTTTTATTGGGGCTTTAGAGACAGCTTAGTGTAGTGGTTTGAGTGTTGGACTATATGATTCTGGAGATCAAGATTTGATTCCCTACTTGGCCATAGAAACCATTGGATGATCTTGGGTGAGTGACACACTCTCAGCCCCACAAAAACCCATTTTAGTGTTGCCATATGTTGAAAACAACATGAAAACACAAAATAACAGCAAAGTGTCATTCAGCTTAACTTGGTTACAGAGTTGTCTTCAGACTTGTACGCTCAAGTGTAACTAATTGTATATACTTGAGTATAAGATGAGATATTTTAGTCTAAAAATTGACCCCAAAAACCTGGGTTGACTTATCCACAGGTCAATGTAAGTACTGTACTTAAACTTTTATTTTAAAAAGGAACCATCCCCTGGTGAAAGAAAAGAGCATAATCTGTCATGGAAGCACTGACCCCTCTCTGTTCTCTCACCCATCCAGCCTTTAGTATGAGCACAAACAGTTCTTTGGCGTTGTTTGCCTTTGCTTCATCCTTTCGATCCTTTGTCAAATCCCCCTAAGTTTTACCCTCAATGTATCCTCAGGTCATATCAAAATTCATAATTTTGGCCCCCCAAACTTGCACTTGACTTATACATGAGGTCAATTTATAGTCAAATATATGCGGTATACTTCGGTTCTCAGGAACATTGAGGCCAGATTTACATGTGTGCTAATGTCTCTCTCAGGCAGAAAATCCAAACCCCTCCTCTTAAAAAATTGGGAAGCCTTCAACTAGTGAATGCTTTAATAGGGCACAAAGAAAAAATATAGTGATGGTTTGAGGCAACAAGCTAGTCCTGCTTTCTTTGTGGCTGGTAACCATTGCTCAGGGCTGAAGGCGCATTGGGCTTTTCTTTCACACCAGTGCTGGTTTGGGTTAAACAAAAGGAAACTGAACACCATTTTCTAAAATTTCAGTTGGAACTCACTTTCCCTACCTTAACCAGAAGTATTGCAGTGTTGGCGGGTAGACTATTGCAGACAAGGTCATATGGTGTGCTATGCAATCATATGGTGGTAACTATTTCTGATGATTATGGAATATGGGAAGAAATGTGACTCATTTGTTTGTCTTTGTGTAAGTGGGAATAGCCTAAAGAAAACCCGCAATTAAACCACACATTTCTTTTTGTGTGGTCTGCACAGTTTGTGACACACCAAACTGAAAGCAGCTTGGTGTTGTTTCGAGGGGGGGGGAGCAGAATACTGTTATGCCATTGTCTTCTGGATAAAAATGTTGGATTTATTTGATCCTATAGAAT
>NC_056522.1:191419309-191444049 GCF_019175285.1 Sceloporus undulatus
ACAGGTGTCTAAGCTACAGTTTTCCCCCACTCCTAAATTCTCTGAGTTGTTCCAGTCACCATCCTTTTGAAAACACTCCTAGTCCTTGTGTGTTGTTTTATTTTTTTTGCTGGAGCTGATGAATGTAAGGCAAGAAGTCTGGATCCAAAGTTGCAGCTCCTGGCTGTGCAAGGAGACACCAGATACCCTCCCAATACAAATGGTTCTTACTGTTCTTGGTCCTCTCTTCCATTGGGAATGTGACAATGCACAACCACTTGGCACAATAGTGCTCTATGCAGAACTCCACTTCCAATGCTATCAGAAGAATAAGCCTGTTGTGCCATAAAAAATAATTCAGCAGGTATCCATAGCATGCCTTACACATGCATAAGTCACTAACAGGATGTCATCCAGTGTGATGCTACATATTAAAAAAGGGTTAGATTCAAGAAAGTAGCTGCACTCTTGATCCAAAACTCTAGTGTCAGAAAATGAAGCAAAGCCAAGAAGAGCTTTTGAAACAGCTCTCATATTTCCCCCTTTCTTTTGCATTTTTTTAAAAAAATGCATGCACACAAAGGAAAGCAAACCAACAGATAAAGAAAAGTAACAGTGGCAAAAATAAAACTTGACTGATGTCCTTTCTTTTTCAATAAGAAAGACAGAGAGAGACAGATGATTAGATTCAGGAACCATGACCACTCATATTCTGCTGAGATAGTCTTCCAAAATTTCAGATGGTGTTCTGATGGGTGACAAAACAGATGTTCTGTATTTATAAATGACATGAAACGAAGCATCCCTCATCTGAGTTCATATGTGAACATTCATACTGTTGAAGGGAGGGCTGAAAGCTGGGAGGGGATTTAGGATGTCAGCCCTACATCCAGCATTTGGGTCCCATAATCTTTGACCTTTCTGTGTTCAGTAAGGAAATCTGAAAGACCTGATGTGATAAAACGGCTTTAGAAGCTGACTATTTGGGGAGTGGGGTGCAGCTTGATAGCCAGGAAATGGACACTAAGGAGTTAAACCCACCCTAATTTTGTTTGATGGGAGGGTTCTCCTGATAAGTGGGATGATGATGATGATGATGATGATGATGATGATGATGATGATGATGATTTAAAAAAGCAGAGTTCAGTTGTGAGATTTGGTCTGGTTAGTGGTTCTAGTAAGAACGGAAAAGAAAGACTTGAGATAGCTGAAGAGCTGACACAGACATGTGTGTCTGAAGTAAGGGAGTAGGATAAAGATTATCCTAAAGCCTGTCAAGTGTTTGGTTCTAATGTAATCTTACTAAGATTGATGTTCACTCACATAAAATACTTTATTTCTGTATGTTTCTCAGTTAAAGTTACAATTTGTTTGATAGAGCTTGACTCTGACTGAATTGATTACTATATACAGTACTGAAAAGAAGAAAACACACACCGGCTAAAATATTGAAACTGGTTTATGGAGACACTCGGGGCCCCTAGCCCTTGTACTCTTAAGGATAGTGTTAAAAGGGTGAAAGCAGGGCAAGTGTTAGTGACAAGGGGGGCCTTCTGAGGTTGGAAGGTGAAATCAACCTGGATTTTAAAGGAAGTCCCATCACACTTGCACTTGCTTAGACAGAAATTGCAGCTTCCTCTAGGCCTGCCCTTCAGCACAGGCGAAGGGCCGAGAAACTGTAGGTGAGCCTTCTGTGTGCATCCACAAAGGACTTCTTACTTTCCATCAGTGCTAGATGCTTGTTACAATGGAGTAAGGAAGGGCATATGGGTTTAAAGTCCATGGATCTATTGCATGGGACTTAAAGGAAAGAAAAACTGTATCCAATCCAAGAGTGGAACCTTAGCTGTTATGGATATCTCTGTTTCAACTCCAGATCTGTCAGACTTGATTTTTGTTTGCAGAAGATGCTCAATAGAATTCTTGTTCTTCTTCAGCTCTGTATCAGACTGTGGTACTTTTGCTTCTTTCCTGCAAAGAAATGCATGCCTATTTTTGTGTGCATTCCTCTCCAAAAAGATACACATTTGAAGTACATTTTTCTATAGGCTGATATGTAGTTGTGTGCCTTTCCCAAATATACTCATTTTCAGTCACTGGCATTTTTCAAAAGTACTTGTGGTTTTGTGTGTATTTTTTGCTTCACTGTAATGCATCATAAACCTCAGAAATATAAGTATTGCCGAGATGAGATGTGCTTTGTTCCATTGCTAGTTTCAGGAATTGTGGGATTAATATTTTCACAGGGATATGTGGATCCAACACATTTCATTTCTCTCCTTAGCTTTCCCCCTCCATCAGCACTTTTTAAAAATTAGGAACTGCTGTTATTTTTCTCCAAACACCTTCAACAGAAAATGTAGAAGCCATTTCCGGTGTCTTGCAAATGATTTTTGATTTCCACTCTCATTGTCAAAGGAAATGATCTTATCATATTGCATAAACATTTGGGAAAGTCAGTAATAATAATGGGCTAACTATTAATCATGTTGGTAGTGAATGTCATAGTATGTAAAAATCATTTCTCTCACATGAAAGTCAAATTGTACAGCAATTATCACTGTTAGGCAGTCATGCACCATTAATTTTTAAGCTCAGGAACAGACACATGCCTTTAGTGAGCAGTTTCCATTTATAAAATACACCATGAATAACCTAAGACATGTTTTCTTATATTTGTTGATCTAAGGTTTAAAGTAATTAAGATTTCTTCTTGTCACTTTTTTGAAAAAATTAATTTATAAATAAATGTTCTTAAGGTGACAATTGTTTTTCCAATATTCCTATGGAAAAAGTACTAAAGCAGTGAAGTGGTATGCATGAACTCCAGGGAAGTTGTATATTTTGATGATGGGCGTATAACTCCATTTATCAAAGTAAGGAATCCAGAGCTTATACTATTTCAACCTTTTTCACAACAAAAACAGTTGCATCATTGTCAGTGCAAAGCTACACATTTCTATTCGGAAGGAAGTCCAAATGAGCAAAATGGGACTTATACCCAGGTGAGTGCATATAGCAGATTTTAGGTCTGCAGGTTCTACTTTGGTTTTTGCTAGTTTCCAGAGACCATTAATATCAGGAAAAATATATGCACTAAGAATGTAAGAATTTTGTACTTGGGAGTTTGTTTTCAGTATAGAACTGCATTGTTTGTTTCTTTGTTTTTAAAATGTTGTTGTTATAAGTCTTGAAGTTGATTCCAACTTATGGAGATCCTATCCTTTGGTTTTCTTGGCAAGAATTATTCAGAGGAAGTCTTTCATTGCCTTTCATTGCCAATGGGTCTCCACTGCTGAGAGAGGATCTGAATCGTGTTATTCCAGAGTCATAGTCCAGATCGCAAACCACTAAATTGTGCTGACTCCAATCAGAAACATACCCACAAAAATCAATTTCTGGTTACTCCAGGTTGTCAAATATCCTTGTGGATTTAGTGTCAGGTCCCTGGAGATCTACCGGGAGGTCCAGACCTACCTTTTGGTCACCCATGGTGTATGGGATTGCAAACTGACTTTCAGGAGTAGTTTATGGTCCAAGCAGGAAGAGTGCTTTGCCCCAAAATAGCCCATGTGTCACCAGTGCAAATGCATTTTTAAAAAAATGTACAGTGAAATGGTGGTTCTTAACCTTTGGTTTTACAGATGTTTCACCTTCCAGTGTAGGCAATGGTAAGATATTATGGGCAAAATCCTAAAAATCTGAAGGACCAAAGAGACAAAACCAATGACACACAGCAGTGACACAACATGTTATGTGGACTTATCATTTCCTTTTATATTAGTGTTTTAGTGTTTGATCTGACACATGGCCTTTAAATAAAAGGAACAGCACAAGTATTTATGGCTTGACTGTAAAGAGATGAAATTTGAATAGGTGGATTTGCAAAGGAAGTCCACACCTGTGGATTTTAGATCTGCCTGCTGTGGCCAAATGGAATTGGTTTACAGTATGCAACTTGCTTAGACAGAAAAAATCAGGACTTCTTTCTTATTCATGACACAGGTTGGATTCCCAACTCTAACAATGTTTAACTTTTAAGAAGTGACATCACACTCCATTTCTGGGATTTAATGTGGGATTTAACATGTGATTTAATTTGCAGATTTTCTGTGTTTTTCTCCCCATTTAGCCTTTGATCTTTCAAAACACTTTTAACAAAATATGTATCTTCTATTGCATTCATTAACAGCCTAGCGTGTGAACTTCTAGAAGGGAAGAAAAAAAGGAACAGGGCAAATGTCTGCTTTGAATTTTAAATTGTCCCCCCCCCTCTGGGTAGAGTGACAAAGTATGAACAACAATACTTTGAAATGTATGTATTTGCAGTAGATTGTGTTGCAAAGTGAATTTCACCAAGCACTTCTGCAGGCAGAGGGGTCGGCAGCTGAGATTGTTCCATGCTCTCCATCCTCCCCAAATGGTGAGATGTTCCAGGAGGTCTGTGCTAAAAGGTTCTGTCTAATTTTTATATGAGAGAGAGAGGGAGGGAAATAAGGAGGAGTATGGATGAGTTTGGGTGGTTTTTAAAAAGTATCTTTATTTACAAATACACAGATGGAACACAAATGCAGACAGACAGGAATTCTCACTGCAGGCAGATGAGCCCCCAAAGTAACATTTCTGAAGACCCCTCCCCAAGATTTTACCCTACTTTCCTACTATCAACTGAAGTTTTAAAAAGTCTCCTCGCTTTGTCTATTTCCCCCCCCCATTTCTGTAAAACATTTTGACTGTAGACATTTTCACTATAATTACAAGAGGGGACCTAGAGGGGACCTTGTTGTTGCAGTCTTTTTAAATCCCCATTACTACCATCCAGGAAACGGTCACAGACCCCATGCCTGCAGCACAGTTTCTCATTTAGGGGAACTATCCATTCATTAAAAAAATAGTCTCCTGCCATGGCTTTGCCATTTAGTCACCATGATCTGGCCATACAACTCAGAGCCATATTTTGCTATGCAGACAATTAGAATGCTTGGCTGATCCTCAGGGATTATTTTCAATGTTTCAGAAGGTGATGGGGCTCTCCCTCTTAGGGCTGCTAGGCCAGCATTATCCCAGAACCAAAGCCTAAGACCTTATGGTGTCATAGGAGGAAGGCCCTGGTGATGTGAGAAGGATGATGTTACAGCCTCTGGTGATGGCATTAAGTATAATATGTTAAGCATCAACCACAGTTGTACAGAGCATGCCTTTCACATTTAAAACACCAGATCTAAATAATGAGGGCACACTCCATTCAAGGCAGTGCACTTGCCCTGAGATTCTTCTCTCTACCCTGTATACTGTGGGAAAAGGTCAAAGCCCTGAGAGCTAGAAACCCAAGTCCCTCTAATCATGATTATTGACTGCACTTGCATCCCTTCCCTTGCATGAGGTTATGGGGATAAAATGTCATACCTTCCAACATTTTACAGATGAAATCTGGGACACATGTAACCAAGCAATATCAAAGCGTGATCAAAATGACAAAGGTGGAAAGGTGATGAAAAACAAATAAGTTGGGAGAGGCTTCAGAAGTTGCATTCTCCTGAGCCTACTAGGATCAGAATTCTACTCTCTATTCTCCTTCCTGATGGTTTCATTGAGAGCAATCTAATTTTTCACTTTGAAACTCGGTTTGCAGCAAGTGAAGTATGGTGAGAACAAAGGGGAAAAGTGGGAGAAAAAGAAAGAAACTGGGACCTCCCTGCTGGCCTTTCATAGCAAGTAAAAACATTTTTATGAAGGCAGGCATTTTGTAATGCTTGGCAGGGAATTTTTCTATGGAGCACAGAGGTTTTTAGTTTGTTTTGAATTTGTATATTTTAATGAGATTTTATACTGGGTGTAGATGTTTTAATTGTTTTGAATTTTATTGAGATTTTAAATGTTTTATCTGTGAGTCGCCTTAGGCCCCATGAGGAGAAAAGTGGCATATAAATGAAATAAATAAATGTGAAAATAGCTAAAAAGTGTAACGGCAGACAAGATTAACTGGGATTGTTCTTGCTGAATCAGGATGCTTGGAGAGTATACAGCACTTGAAGGGTTGAGAAGAAGGGAGTGGGAGAGGCAAAATCCTTGGAGGCTGGCCAGTTAAAAAAGGCAGACTCTATATTCATAGCTGCATTTGCACCAACTTTGAACACAGAGCAGGTCTCTAGATGTGACTAAGGCTGATAGGAGGGCGTTCTGCCACATTCACTGCCTCCCCAACCCTGACATAGAGAGACAATTTATTTCTCAACAATTGCCCTCATTTGGTGCTTCCTTCTAACCCAATTAATTATTACACGCAAAGCATTTGGGCAATTTCTCATAATCATATTGTGATTTACAAAGGACGTTTATTTGCAAAAAGCATTAGCTATAGGCCAAGGCCCACTGAGCTGGTATGACTGTGCCAGCAAAAGAGGTGGCAGTGGCAGAGAAATGGTGGATGTGGCTGCCACCATGACAGGTGGTACACTTGCAAATGCCAATCCCATCTGGAGGCAAAGGTGCCCTGGCAGTGTGGAAATGGCAGGGCAACTTCATCTCTTTTTAACTGATTTTAAATTAAGTTAAATGGTTTTTAATTCTATAGATTGTTTGATTGCATTTTAGAGTAACATTTATGTATTTCTGTTGATGTTTTTGTATATATTTTGATATATATATATGTGTGTATGTATATATATATATATATATATAAATACATTTGTACATTTCCCAAGGTTTCTATCTTCTCTTTCTTGTCTCTCATAACTTAAATCTCATCCATCAGATTTGGGAAGGGGGGGAGCAGGGAAATTAAAGATGAAAATAAATTGGTATTATATTCAGAAAAAGAAACTATAAATTGATTGCATCTTCCCCACAGTCTAGCCGTAATATGGTTTCTGCTCTTACTATACTATTATATTTTTATCCCATATGTATACCTACTGACTCTCTTTACCTTTACAGTTGCCTTCATTTCCATATTTTTAACCACAGTGCATAGTACTTATTGTCTTAAAATTGTTCCCCATTTCTATCATTTTCCCCAGATTTTGTTGATGCTTTCCCATTTCCTTTGGAATTGTTGCTCCGATCTGTGTTTATTTTTTTTGTAAGCCATCTAACTTGAGTAATGGGGAAAAGACGGGCTGTAAGTTAATTTACCCACCACCACAACAATAGTATTAAGCACAGTTGGAAGATATAGGCCCAGTGTAGATTGCCACTTGGTGGCGGTTTAGGGCCGAAATTAGGGCTGGGGAGCACAGAACGTCTGCATGCTCTGTGCTCTCCCAGTGCCATTTTGGGCGTGTGTGCGTCCACATGCTGCATGCACCAATGATGTGTCTTGTGCACCGTGTCCAAATGGAGCGGCACACAAAAGACATCACCACACCACTCCAGGGTGCTAATAGCACCTTGGCAGTGGTGCGGAAAGGAACTGCTTTTCACAGCTCCTTTTTGGGGTGGATCGTTGCCACGACCATGCGGTTGGCGTGGCTGTCCCTTTCTGCCCATCTATATCAGACCATAGTTACTTTTACTGTTATGGAGTGTGAGGAATATCTCATAGTTCAAGTGGTGACTTGGTCTGTGTCACATGCTGCTGAATTTAAAAATAAGCATTCTGGGGAAAGAAAGTAATTGAAAATAAGTATTTTGAAAAGTCAGTAAAGTAACTATTACTTAAAGGTGTACATATGTAGAGCCAGGCCTGGTTAGTACAATATTTGAATGGGATATCACCAAGCTACTGTAGGCTATATTCAGAAGAAGGCAAAGGCAAACCATCCATGAGTATTCCTTACCTAAGAAAACCCCCTGAAATTCTGGGATCATTGCAAGTCAATAAGCCAAGTTGCATGCTACTATTACTAACTTTTCTGGGTTAGGCAATCTTAACCATAACAGATTAGATTTTAAAAATAAAGGTCGAAGCTCTGACTTTTTACAGTTTTCTTCTTCCACTGTAGCCCCTTCTTATCCCCTGAAAATCTGTGCTGGAGGGTTGGGATCCCCGCTGGGGCGGGAAGAGGCCTGCAAGGGAGAGGAGAATCCATGAACATTTCCTCTCAACTTCCACCCACAGGATCTGTTGCTGGGTGTGATGTCTGCTATGAATGGAAGGAACCCTTCTTTTCACAGATGGCACATTTGGGATCCAAGCCAGGAAAACCAATTTAAATACAATAAAATTAAGAGCAGACTAAAACAATCACAGCTTAATCGACAGGGGAGGTGAAAATTTCCGACCAGACTCAAGTAAAGCAAAATACAATAGTCATTAACTAGGGATGGATGGCTCACTTTCACTTTCTTCCCCATTCATTTTTACGTACTTTCTTTTATCCCATTTTGGAGTACTAATAAATAGGGATATTAACCTCCAGTATACACCAGGTTACAAAACATACACAATGATATCTATATAAGCACATGCAAATACAGCCAGCTTGGAGTAATTGTTTGAGTGTTGTACTTCGACTCAGGAGAGCAGGGCGCAATTCCTCGCTCAGCCATGAAACCCACTGTTACATGCTCTCAGCCTCAGGGAAAAGCAATGGTGAATCGCCTCTGAAAACCTTTGCCAAGAAAACTGCATGCTAGGTTTGCCTTAGGGTCACCATAAGTCAGAAATGACTTGAAGGCACACAACAACAACAGCACACCAGGGTACAAAACATACAAAATTTTAACAATATGAGCACATGGAAATACATGTAAGATCATATTTATGTAAATAACAAGATGAGGCAGGCCATGCAATGTACTGTTCAAACAGCAGAACTGTAGTCAACACATCAAAAGATCCTGATAAATAAGTGAAGCCTCGTGAGCTACTGAATAAATCCAACTGGAGGCAAAGTAGACAATATTGCACTTACTGAAGCTGTAACAGAATACTTGAATGATAAGCAGAGTTCGGAACAGTCAGGATGCTAATAGGTTTTTTCATTTGCTTATGTCTCTATCACTGTGTATGTTACACTTTCTGGCCCATAACTTAACAGAAAATTTCCCCCATCCTCTGTACTCCAAACTATTTGTGTAGTATTTTATTGATACTTCTGTTATATATAAATAAGTATTCAGTCTATATATTACATTATACATTCATCTTATAATATTTGTGTTATATTTATTTGCCACTATATAATAGTTTATAAACGTAATAATTATTTAAACAATCTGTTTATGAAGTAAAAACTAATTGATGGGAATTACTTTTTAAAAAATGCTTGGCAGGATGCTCAAAGGAGTGGCGGAAGGGAAGGTGAAATTATTTTGATAGCCCTTTATGCTCTGTCAAGCGTATGAGTAGTGCAACAAGTACTGTATCACGTTAGCAATATTTTTGTTAATGGTAATGCCAGAAAACTACTTGGGGGAGGGGTTGTAACAACGTACGTTAACAATTAATTTTGCCAAGTAATTTTCTAAACTCTCCCTTCTCCCCGATTTTGTTTTTCAAAAATGTAAAGTGACCATGGATGAGCCATGGATGGTTTCTCCAGCTAGGGCTAGCCCTAATTTAGATAATATGAAGCAATTGCCTCAGACATTTGACTTGGAGTGCTATGAAAAGCAACAAATATTTACTTGAGCTATAATTTTCCTTTTTTGAAATACAGCAAGGGAAGGATTGGTGCTTGTAGAATTTATGTGTGAGAGCCCAAGATGAATTTGGATACAATTTGGGGATGAAGGTGGGGATATCAGACAGCACAATATTTTGGGCTGGTCATACCCCGATGTATGGGAAAAGAACTTAAATTCAGATTTAGATTGTATTATTATAGGATTTTTAAAAAAATACATAAGAACTTATATGAAGGCACCTGAAGGAAGAAATTGATCAGTCCATTAATAATAATAATAAATTACATTTTTATTTATATCCCGCCTCTCTGTCCAAGACAACCGGGGTGGCTTACAAATTAAACTGTACAATCCCAGATCCCAGTATCCCACCCACCCCCTAAAATAACAATTAAACAATTCACAATTTAAAACATACTTTAAAATAAACAAATCAGACAATGGCTATAGCAGATTCAGAGGGGTAACGGGTCTGACTTTGGTGGCTGGTTATCTATTTGGGAAAGGCCTGCTGAAAGATATCTGTCCTAATAGCTTTTTTAAAGCTGTCTAGGCTGGTAATGTGATGGATCTCCTCTGGCAGGCCATTCCATAATCTTTGTTGTTGTTAGCAGGAAGAAGGGTTAAGTAATCCATCTTCTCTTTCCCTCCAGCATCTAGTCACACATATCTTTGTGCATTTGTTGTTATTGTGTGCTTTTAAGTATGGTGACCCTAAGGTGAACCTGGAGAACCATTGTAGTGGTCTGAGTGTTCGACTCTGACTCCAGAGAACAGGTTTCAATTCCCCCTCTCAATCTCAGGAAAAGGCTATGGCAAACCTCCTCTGAACAACTCTTGTCAAGAAAACCCCATGATAGGTTTGCTTAGGTCACCATAAGTCAGAAACAAGGCAAACCTATCATGGGGTTTTCTGGGGTTGAGAGTGTATGAGTTGCCCAAGGTAGGTTTCATAACCCAAAAAACACCCCACATACAAAATAGCCATTGATTGTAGGGAGTAAAATCATGGAACTGAATTCAAAAAGTTGCTCACCCACCCTGAATCATGAAAACACCATAAAGGAGCCAGCTTGGACATCAATGCTACAAAGCAGTCTGAATTGGCAAAATTTTAATACCACAGTGAGTTTTATCAAAAGATGATTATGATTTTAACATCAATATCCCTATTTAATCTGAAACATTAACAGAGGATGACTTGCTCTCTCTCTTTGTGTATGAGAGAGCACAAAGGAGCGAGAGTGTATAACAATGCTCGGCTGCTTTTTCTTGTTCTCTGAACAGAAAATGCTGCATTGTTTTTCTTAAGGACATGACCTTTTCACATAAACCCATCCTCTTTTTTTCTAAAAAAATATGTTTCTGCCCCCAGCTTCACTGTGGAATTTATAAGACGACAAAAGAAGTGTATTTAAAAAGACCTCTAATTAAAAAAATGAAAGAAAGAATTTGATGCAGCTGGGTTTCCAGTAACAATGTGTCTCGAACTGGTGTTAAAACAAAAAAGAGGTATCTGCCTATTCCGGGGGGGATATGGAAATGAATGCGTCAAATTATCCACATACTTCCTGTTTTTACTTTCTTCTGAGCCATGAACTCTTATGCAATGAAATCCTACACAGGCTTCGCAAACAGATTTTCACAATACTATTCACTGTAACAACACAACTTCTTTTATTTAATAGATCTAAATTTCATCACTGAATTGTACCCTAAGCATTAGGGAAAATCTCTAGGCTTTTCCAGTGTTGAAAATTTACATTTTTAAAAAAAATTCCTGGACTCCAGTCTTTTAAAAAGCGTCAGCTGAAGTTCAACAACAACAAAGTTTTTCACATGACCATCTTCATGCTTGGGCAAGATATTAAACCTCTGCTAATGATGCACACTGTTAGTAATGCAGTGGTGATGGCGTTGTGTGCCTCCAAGTCATTTTTGACTTATGGTGACCCTTAGGTGAACCTATCATAAGGTTTTCTTGGCAACTTTCTTCATCAGGGTTTGTCATTGCCATCCTTTGAGGCTGAGAGGGTGTGACTTGCCCGAGGATCCCCGTAAAAAAAAGTTGTCAGTGCTGATAAGGGAATAGCATTCGCTAGCTCTTAAAAGAAAAGCATCAGTGCATCATTTCAAACTGCCAAGAAAAACTAATAACCATTGCTTGTTTAGTGTCTATTTCACGCATTGAATCATGGTCACTTTGTGAAATTAAGCTGGCCTAGGCCTAGACTTCCAGTGAATGGAATCTTTGGATCATGAACATTATGAAGCTGTGTAAGGCATAATGAAACTGGGATATGTCCTTGAGAATGATACAATAGGTGGAAAATGGGAAGATTATCAGTGATGTGTGGAATACTTCTATCAAGTGTGGCCGTTGCCACACTGCAGAATTAATGCAGTTTGACAGTGCTTTAATTATCATGTCTCCATTCTATGGAATCCTGGGATTTGCAGTTTGTTGTGGTACCAGAGCTCTTTGACAGAAAAGGTTAAATAACTCATTAAAGTACGAATCCCAGAATTCCATAGCATTGAGCCATGGCAGTTACAGCAATGTCGAACTGGATTAATTCTACAGTGCTTTCCAGTGGAGCAAAATCATGTGGCTTTGCTCTGATCAGGAATGGCTTAGTGCTGGGCGGTGGCATGGGGCCGCCTTCAGAACATTATGGCATGCAATAAAATGCATTTTCACTCGGCCACACGCATCCCCTGCCCATGCCCAGATTGGCGTTAAAAGTGTGTGTGATATGGTCATTAATATTTGCCAGTCTGCCAGATACCTTTGTACCAAGTTCAGAAGCTTCATTTGATCCAAAACGCTACAGCCCGATTGGTCACAGGAACATCAAGCGTTGACCATATTACTTCAATATTAAGATCTCTTCATTGGCTGCTGATCAGCTTCCAGGTGCAATACAAAGTGTTGGTTATTACCTTTAATGCCCTACATGGCACTTAAGGGAACACCTCTCCCTACACAATCCGCCCCACACTCTTAAAACATCGGGGAAGAAACTGTTGGAACATATGAAAACTAGACTAACTACAACTTCCCATAAAGCATTTGCAGCCATGGCCCCTAAATTATCAAACAATTTACCGGAAGAGATCGATCTCATTACCAACTTAGAAGCCTTTAAAAAGACACTGAAGATGGATCTCTTCCAGTGGGCCTATCCAACTGAGCTTTTATAGCTGATTTTATGAACATTCCCATTCTGACTTGATAGCATGGAAAATTGACGATGATTTGGCCATTTTAGTGATTGGTAGTAATATTACTGTTGTTTTACTAACTGTATTTTTAGATAATATTGTATTTTGTATTGTATTGTATTGTGATTTTTATTCTTTGCTGTAATTCCACCTCTATCCGCAGGGAGAAAGGGAAATACAAATAAAATTTATTATTATTATTATTATTATTATTGTTGTTGTTGTTGTCTTGAAAACAGATGTTTGGTTTAAATTTATTCTATTTTTTGAATTTTTTACCAAGTGGCATTGGTCATATAATTTGTATTTCTGATAGGTTGCTACACTTTGATTCAAAAGAAAGGTCAAATTACTTATCATCACTGGTTCTATTATAATAGGTTGAATGATAGATTTATGGTACTCTATAAAGTTGTTTTGTTCACTTTGTGCTGAGGATGAACTTTGTGTTTGCTAAAATTTATGACACTTGTGTTTTGGTAGAAAAGTCCGGCTCAGTTAAGAAAAAAGAGAAAACAGTTACTTTGATGCAATGATTGATGATAGACAGTCTTTAATTGGGATAAATTCCTAACAGGACTGATAAGAAAAAAATCAGTGAGATTTCACAAAAAGTTTAAATGTTATAGAGCTCAAATTATTGGAAAAGAATTCAAAGCAAGAGCATTCTTCTTCTCTTTGTTTGCTTGTTTGTGGGTCTTTTCAGTTTAGGGGTGCATCTACACTGTAGAAACAATGCAGTTTTACATGACTTTAAGCACAGTAGCTCCATCCTATGGAATGCTGGGATTTTTAGTTTTACAAAGTCTTTTGCCTTCTCTGCCAAGAGTGTTGGTGCCTCACAAAACTAGAATTCGCAGGATTCTGTAGGATGGAGCCATGGCAATTAACGTGGTTTCAAATGGCATTATTTCTACAATGCAGATGCACTCTAGAATGTGTTGGTATTCTTGCAGAAGGGAGGCAAAGGACCATATTTTGTTGCTCTACTGAGATTGTCTCCTCAATTGCATTTCTTATTTTGAGCATCATCTTAGAAAGCTTTCTCCTTGGTGCTTCTACATAAGATACATGCTTTTATGGAATTGATTTTTTTCCCTATTATGTTTCAGCTTTCTTTAAAAAAAATGTACTGCAACTTTCTTGATTCTTCAGCTATTGTGGTTGACCTGGAAGGAACAGAAGATCCTCTATACCTCAAGTTGAGTAAATGTTTTACATTTTGTTTTTGAAAATCTGTGGACTGCAATTCTGAACATGCTCTGAAGTAAAAGGAACTGAGATGTTAAAACTGGATTGTACTGAGCCAATTTTTAGAGGCTTTAGTTTTGTCAATTGTACTTATATTTATAGGGCATCCTATTCACATAGTTTTCAATTTCTGGACATAAATAGTAGATATTTTATATATTTAATTAGTATACTTTATACTAAAGTGGCATATTTTGTAAAGTGGGATAATGGTTTGGAGACAAGGGTTCAGTTCCCAGCTCAGTCATGAAACCTACTGGGTGTCCCTGGGCAAGTCACACTCTCTCAGCCTCAGGGGAAGGCAATGGCAAACCTCTCCTGAACAAATCTTGCTAGGAAAACCCCACAGTAAGTTCACGTGAGGGTTGCCATAAGTTGGAAACAACTTGAAGGCACACAACAATAACTATTTGTCATTCACTTAATGGTATTTTATATCTTTCTCATTGTTTAACATACAATTCAATTTTGTAATATTTCATTTGTGATTTTTTCATTAGCCTTTATGTCAGTGATATTCTAAATGCTTCAGTTTTTAATCTTTAACCATTATTATTTGTTTCGTTTTAAATGCAAACTCTTATTATTTTAATACAAAATATTGTACGTTTCCTTGTTTGATTTTTATAAATACCTATGACTTTTCAGCATTTCTCCCTCTTATTTTCATACATTTTGAATTGGTTTTAATATGTGGGATGGTTCAGGCTTAATGGTCACACTCCGGAGCAAAAGGAAGTAGTGGGATTAAAGAAGCTATTTTCTCTTCCACTCCAAATTATATCATCAGCAAGCGGCCATGAACCTTTAGTGCTCCCATTGCCCAAAGTGACAGATTAGGCAGACTGGCTTCCATATACTTACACAAAGAAACATGGCCGTGGAGAAAGAGTAATCCATGTATAGATGGGTACATTGTGTTGAGCCTGTTTGTTGCTGTGCACCTTCGAGTCGTTTCTCATGGCAACTCTAAGACAAATCTATCATGGGGTTATTTTGCTGGAGTTCATATTGGCCCCAACTACACTTGCTGCAGTTTGCAGGTGCAGGCATGCACAAAAACACTCATTTACTCAGTGTATTTGGCACCGAGTCCCTTATCGCTTCTTTTTTTTGGGTCCTGCAATGATCCAGATTTTCGGTAGTGAGACTGCACTACTGGATTGATTCAGATTGTGTGGACTGTTTCCTCCTTCCTATTCCTTCCCCTGGTCTTTCTCCTTCCTCCTCTTCCTCTTGACCCTGGCCACCACTGCCACTACGTCCCTCCTCATCCTCCCCCTGGTCTTCCTCCTCTTCTTCCTGGCTGCCATTGTTGCTGGTACCACATCCCTCCCTCTCCCCCTTATCTTCCTCCTTCAGCAAAACAGCATCTTACAATTTGTTCACTCATATTTGTTTCTCATCTGCACCTCTCTTTTCTTTCCACTTCCAACACTACATATACTTCATTCGCTCTTCAAATGCCTTATTAGTTCCTTTTTGTAATAAGGAGAGATGTGTTCGGTGAGATCCACCACAAGCAAGCACTAACTGGGTAGCTACAAATATTAGTCAATGAGTTAAGAGCAGATAATTTTTAGTTGGATATTTTTTGATGGTAATGAATGAATCTCCTCATTTTTGATTATTAACATTATCAAATTAATTTTCAGACCTAAGGTTCCAAGCTCTGGATAGACCTCTGTCAATTATGTTTCCTATTCAAAACAATCATCTTTTTACCTCACACAAAGAATATTCTCTTTGATCCCTTAATTACAAAGCAAATCAGAACCTATTATAAGGCAGAATGAAGCAGCAAGCTCGGGGGGGGGGGGGGGGGGGGGTTATGATAAGACAGCAGATTGTTACTATTTAATTTGTTATCCTATATTTACAGCTAGTGAGGTGACTGTGGGATTTTCTCCTTCAGGTGCCAGACCATTTGTCTGTCAAAACTATTTTCTGTGACTTTGGACTACTCTGTGCATAACTGTACAGTGGTACCCCGGGTTACGAAATTAATTCATTTCGCCGCTCCGTTCGTAACCCGATACATTTCGCAACCCGAAAAGGCACTTTCCGCTAGCGCTGGAAAGCCGCTAGCCGCGCTTTCCGTTTGAATTTCGCGCCGAAAAAATTTCGTAACCCGAAAAAAACATTGTATCCCGGAACAGTTTTTTCCAATCTAACTTTTTCGTATCCCGGAAATTTCGTAACGCGATCAATTCGTATCCCAGGGTACCACTGTACTTTGCAAATTGCTGCAGATTTTTGCACTTTCCTATTGATGTCTAGTTGTTTTCACTTCCCTGTGCAAATTCGCATGTGCATGCATCTATTCATCCTCCCGCTGCTGAAAATGCACAACCATCCAAATCCATGTGACCAGATGGATGGTTCAATAATGCATATCCTTGTGGATACTCACAGATATACCGCTAAAAACAGCAAATCCCTTTTCTACAGAATTTGTGGAATCTCCCGCTTCCCTTCAAAAGCCTGAACTCACCCAAATCACACATGGTGGGATCATATTCTATTCAGATAGAATGAGTATTTTAATTGTGTAGACAAGCCCTTTGAAGTGAGAGATTCCATTAACCTCTCTGCTTCAGACAGCAAAATAGGCCGGCCCTGAAATTACACATATTGGACTTGCCAAATTTGGCTCAAAATGTGTTCCTGCTATTCTTCCATCTTATTTATGACAGTCCACCTGTAGTCCTATATCCACTGATCCCAAGGAAAGACTCATTGAAGGCAATAGGACTTACTTTTGAGGAGACCTTACAGGGCTTCCTTAACAAAATGATGTTTGGCTGAAAGGTTTGAATTTTTTTTTTTTTTTTTTTTGCCTCCTGATTACTTTTGCAGAGTACTCTTGTGGCTACTGAAAGTTTTCCAGTAATGAAAAAATGAAGGCAGAACATGTAAGAACAGTTTTCATGACAACATGAGCAAATATGAAAAACATCAGTTTCATGTCTCAGGGGATATTATCTTACTAAGGCACTGAGATCTTTTAGTAAATATTAACTTAAAAAAAGCTACAGCTAACAGTACATATGTCTAAAATAAAATGCATGTATGGTAACCTCAAAACATCAGGAGTGCAATCCTAAAGCAAGGCTTTGCCAGTCTGATGTGGGATCAGTTTCCTTCCCCATGCTTGTTGTTCTATTAAATGCCAGAGAATCTAAGGTCCCAGCCAGAGAGCACTTTGTTTGGTTTATATTTTATTCTCTTGCAAAACTGAAAAGAAAGAAAAGGAAAGAATCTCAGCTGGTGGAATTGGAATGAATACTTAAAAAGAAGAAGAAGAAAAAGAATAAGTGATTTAAGATGCCTTGAAGGATGGCTTCCAGTATTGTGAATTTGTTGGTTTGTTGTTTTTTTTAAAAAAAAACGGTGGGATGGTTTTCTTCTGTTTAATGCTTTCCTGAAAACAGTGTAATCTGTAAAAAAGCCCCCATGCTTACAAATAGAGTCGGTTTTATTTATCTTTACAAAAGCAAACATGGGAGATAGATATGTACAACTTCAATACCTGGAAAGCTTGCCAATGTAAAGGTGAATTCTGAGCATCAAAACAATTTTCCAGTATGGTGGTATTGAAAGGAGCTCCGAAGTAGGCATAATTTAAACAGCCTTGCCTCTTTTGGGGGGATTTTTTTATCCATAAGGTAGGGTTTTGCTTTCAGTTTTTGAAATACTAGAAATGATTTGATCTGTTTGTGAGAAGCATCTTTGTACATCAGACTGCAGTCAAAATGGACTGAGCCACAACCCTATGCGCATTTGCTGGAGAATAAGCCCTTGGAATAAATAATAATAATAATAAAAGTTTTATTTATATACCGCAACCTTCCATAGATCAGGGCGGTTTACACACAATTAAGATATACATACATAAATCAAGCAAATCAAGCATAAACAATACATCAAAGAAACAATAAAAACAATAAAAAGATAAAAAGATAAAACCCCAATTAGCCCTTCCTCATGGCCACGGAAAGAGGAGGGAGGCCCTAAATGATGTTCATGGGGGGAATGCTTGATGAAATAAGAAGGTCTTTAAATCCTTCTTGAATTGGGCCAGGGAGGTAGTCGAGCGGAGCTCAGCGGGCAGCGTATTCCAGAGGGCCGGGGCGGCGATGGAAAACGTCCGCTTGGTAACGGAGGAAAGCCTAGCCCCCGGCACCTTCAGGAGTTGCTGCCCAGATGTTCTGAGGGTGCGGGACGGAATGTATGGGGAGAGGCGGTTCTTCAGGTATCCCGGACCCAAGCCATTTAGGGCTTTATAGGTAATTACCAACGCCTTATATTGAGCTCGGAAGCGAATGGGCAGCCAGTGAAGATCTTTTAAAATCGGTGTTATATGGCTGGTCCTGGGAGCACCAGTGACCAGCCGGGCTGCCATATTCTGCACCAATTGTAGCTTCCGAGTTTGGTATAAGGGTTGCCCCATGTAGAGTACATTGCAGAAATCCAATCTTGAAGTTACCAGAGCATGTACAACCGTTTCAAGGTCCCTCTGGGCCAGGTATGGGCGCAGCTGGCGAATCAGCCGAAGCTGATAACAGGTGCTCTTGACCGTCGCATTCACCTGAGCAGTCAGGTGAAGCGACGAGTCAAGAAGCACGCCCAGACTGCGCACGGAGTCCTTCACAGGGAGCGTGACCCCGTTCAGGACAGGTGGAACCACCGCCATTCCTGGACCAGGAGAACCTATCACTAGTACCTCCGTTTTCTCTGGATTCAGTTTGAGTCGGTTTTCCCTCATCCAGCCCATTACTGACTCCAGACAGGCCACGAGAGGAGAGACACCATCCCCAGTCACTGCATCAGTCGGAGACATAGAGAAAATAATTTGGGTGTCATCAGCGTACTGATAACCCCGCGCCCCATGTCTCCGGATGACCTCTCCCAGCGGTTTCATGTAAATGTTAAATAGCATGGGAGACAGAATGGCCCCTTGAGGGACCCCAGTTTTAAGGGGCCTCTCGTCGGAGCACACGTCTCCCAGCTGCACCATCTGGGACCTCCCAGAGAGGTAGGACCGGAACCACTGGAGCGCAGTGCCCCCGATTCCCACCTCTGCCAGGCGCCCCAGAAGGATACCATGGTCTATGGTATCGAAAGCCGCTGAGATGTCCAAGAGCACCAACAGGGACACGCTTCCCCTGTCGATACCCAGACGGAGATCATCGACCAAGGCGACCATGGCCGTCTCAACCCCGTAACCCACCCGGAAGCCAGTTTGAAATGGGTCTAGATAATCCGTTTCATCCAAGACCGCCTGAAGTTGGATTGCAACCGCCCTCTCGATCACCTTCCCCAAAAATGGCAGCAGCGAAACTGGCCGATAATTATTATATACCAGGGGGTCGAGGGAGGGCTTTTTCAGAATAGGTTTTACGATGGCCAATTTGAGTTCTGATGGAAATTGGCCCTCCCTCAAAGATGTATTAATAATCCGGCGTAACAACGAAGTTACCGCCGGACCCCCCTGGGCCGCTAGCCACGAGGGACAGGGATCGAGAGAGCAGGTCGTCTTCCGAACTCTTCCGAGGATCTTGTCCACATCATCGGTACTCACCAACTCAAATCGATCCAGTACAATAGAGTCCACGGAGGCTCTGGACACCTCTACCCTAGTTTCTGCTTGAATGTCGGCGTTAAGACCTTCGCTTATCCGAGAGGTTTTATCCGCAAAAAAGTCGTTGAATTGGTCGCAGCAGGCCTTAGAAGGTTCCAGGATCTGGTTCAGGGAGGGAGGGAGCTGAGTTAGCTCCCTGACCACCCTGAACAACTCTGCTGGACGTGACTCTGCGGACGCAATACGAGCACCATAGAACGAATTCTTTGTTGCTCGCATTGCCTCTCCATAGTCCTCTAACCGTTGGTCTAGGAGAGCCTTGTCATCTAAGCAAAGGTATTTGCGCCAACGGTACTCTAGCCGTCGCAGTTCCCGCTTCCTTGCCCGGAGATCTTCTGTATACCAAGGCTTACATTTGGAAGCAGGCCTGAGAGGGCGCTTAGGAGCGATACTGTGTATAGCCCTTGAAAGACCGGTATTCCAGATACCGGTAAGGGCGTCAACAGAATCGCCGTCGCTACCAACCATGAGCCCCTCTAAGGCCTCTTGGAACCTTCCAGGTTCCATCAACCTTCGAGGGTGGACCATCCGAATAGGTCCGCCACCCCCGGGGGGGATCTGGGTAGAGACCTTGATTTTTGCCTCTACCAGGAAATGATCCGTCCATGACAAGGGGGAAATATTGGCTATTTCCGCCCACGGATTTTCCACATCCGAACAGAAGACCAAATCGAGAGTATTACCTGCACAATGTGTGGGACCCTGTATTAGCTGGGACAGGCCCATGGCCGCCATGGTCTCCATGAATTCCCGAGCCGCACCGGATGGAACATAGCTGGCCGCTAGAGGAATGTTGAGGTCGCCCAGGACAAGAAGCCTGGGCGTCTCCAACATTAGCTCTGCGACCAGCTGTGTCAGCTCGTTAAGGGAGTCTGCTAATGCACGGGGTGGCCGGTACACCAACAGAATCCCTAGACTGTCCCTAGCTTTAAGGGTCAGGTAAATACACTCAATATGGGACGTCTGTCGGATGTGGTTCCTGGTGAGGGACACGGTGTTCCTATGTATCAAGGCCACACCCCCCCCCCCGCCCACCTAACCTGCGCTGGTCCTTCACCGAGAACCCAGCAGGCAGGGCCTGAGCCCACACAGCATCCCCTTCAGGCCCTAGCCAGGTCTCGGTAATGCAAGCCAGGTCACATTTTGAGTCCTCCACAAGATCGTGGAGGATGTGGGTCTTGTTGTTGATTGACCTGGCGTTGCACAGGAGCAGCGACAGGGTTTGTGGCACGGTTGGAGCAACCCTCAGGTTCCTTTGGTTGGGAGGGGGACCGGAAGGAGGGATAGATATGATGCATCGATCCCTCCTTCCCCTGGAACGTAAGCCCCTTCTCCCACCGCCATACCTCCCCTTGCCCCACACTACCTCAATGGGAGCTCCGCTCAAGACGTTGGTTCCAAGTAAACAATGCATAGTGTAACATTGGGCCCGAACAGATAGGCCCAAAAAAAGCTGCTTCAAGTCACTTTGGAGGTATGGCTGTTTAAATGATGCCTGCATCCTAAAAGGCTGGAAGCTACACCAGAGTCACACTCCAATTCTAAGGACTGGAACACAGCTTTGGCACAGCTTCTGGCCTCTTAAGATGCGTGTGTCATTTAAACAGCAGACCTCCAAAGTGACCTGAAGCAGCTTTATTTTGACCTGTCTGTTTGGGCCCATTGGTTCCCTTGAAAAGAGGGACACACACACACATCCATATATCTGCATTTCACTTGGTTGTTGCTTGTTAAATGTAGAAAGATGATGGTTAGATTTTACAAAACATGAGTGCTACCATAAAAATGTGACATAACCCAGTGGCTCTCACCTTTGGCTCTCCAAATGGTTTGGACTACTACTCCCATAATCTCTCACCACTGACCATGCTAGGGCTTCTGGGAGTTGAGGACCAAAGGTTGAGGTGTGGGAATTCAAAGAGGCACAACTGTGACACTGGAGAAGACAGAGGGCCCTAGCCATTCCCATTTTGCAATAAGGCCCCAAGGCCCATCATGGCCAATTAGCAAGAGTCCTGTTGGTGGGGAACAGTGAGGGGTGCAGTTGAAAATGTCTGTGGTTATGTAATTGTCTTGGGGTGCTCTGATTTTAAGAGGGTAAGGTGGCTTCCTTATTCCAGATGGCTCAATCTGATTCTGAGCAATACCATGAAATCCACATTGCAGTCAGTCAAACAGTAATTTGAGCCACCTCTTGCAGTATCCCTGACACTCCAAGCAAAGGTCCTTTGAGCAAAGACAAACTGCTCCCATGAGAAGTATCTCCACCTTTTCTTTGTTTCTGTCTAGTTCAAATAATCAGTAATGTTGTTAAGGAAAGAGGAAGGTAGTCAAATGTTTTTAAACCCAAGTGTGCTTACCAATATTAAAAATAAAAATAATTTTCTTGATATGGTTTACATGGTAAACAATTTCCAGTTGCTCCATTTTCTTTTCCTGCCCCTAATTCTGTCACACCAATAGTATTATTAAGTAATAATGCTCTATTATGGGTGAGATCTTGCAAGGCTTTAATAGCAATTCAAAACTGCCTGGCATCAAGGTTAAGGCTGTTGCTGTGAAGTTAACTGGGTCACTTTGTACTTCATCACAATTTTATAGTATATCGTAAAAAGAATAGGTGTTTACAATTAACAAGAAAACACAAAGACTAAAGGACATCCCAGGGCGAGGTGGTCTTGGTTACACAACCTTTGCTATATTGAGTCATACAAATGAATGTAAAGAAATATATGATTAAGCTCCTTGGAGCTCAGCTTACCAGTTTTAATGCCTCTAAAAGGGCATCAATAGTGCTGAACTAGGATTCCCAGGTGTCAGATTCTGGCATCTTACTTCTGAGCAATGGCAAGCCTAGCCGACCTCAAAGAGTGTGCCATCCAATCAGCAGCATCACCCCAGCTGAGCTTTCAGCCAATCCTTGTGCACTACTCCTTATAAATTACTTACTGGAAGTAATTAGTTCCTTGTAATCAGTTCCTTACAACAATACTGATGGCTTCAATAATAGTCTCAACTACAATAGATCCATTGAATCAATGGGATTTACCTATGTATTGACTCACCATTCAATAATCACTCCAATGGGCATATTAGCTAGTAACCAGTAGAATTCAGGCTTATTGTACAACTAATTTACTGTATGTACTCATGGATAAGTCAGCTCCATGTACAAGTCAAGGGCAGGTTTAGGGGCCAGAGTTATGGATTTTGATATGACCTACGAATAAATCAAGGGTAAAACTGAAGGACATGTAACCAAGCATGTAAAAGATGAAGTAGGTGAGATGGGGAGAAACGTGTATCAAGACTGAGATTTATACATCCCTGGAAGGGGAACCAAGTAAAAAAAAAAGGGGGGGGCTTCATCTCCCAGAGGTTGAAATGCTGTTGGTGTTTTATGCATTCCTAAGCTTCTCTATGGAAGCAGCTGGATATTTTTGACCAATGCAGAATTCAGTATTCGGCTAAAGTTTACAGAAACTCTTATGAGTGTAAAATTATGCTTTGTCTCCTTGATGCAGGATCTTGGCCAGAGGATGAAGGAGAATAGAAGAACTTCCCTTTGAGACTCTGTTGCTCAACCTGGAAAGACTGGAAACATGGGGGTGAGGTGGGGAAGGTAGGGCTAAGGACAGTGTGGATGAAGCCAGTGGACATGGCTCTGTATACCTCACATGTGCTAGTATTTCATGACCAGACACAGTACTAGCATGAGGCTCCTGTGTGTACATAATAAATTCTTGCATTCAACCCTGCTCCGGTTGACAAGGCTGATGGAATTGGCTGTCTGAAGTAGAGGGGCAAATCATTTCCCTCAGGATCCAGTGAATTACGGCCAAAGTTGGTTTAAGTTTTTAGGCTAGTGTGGCTGAAGGTCCCACAGGCATCTCTGCTTACCCGTGACAGTAAAAATACAATACAGGTTGAGTATCCCTTATTAGAAATACTGTAAAATCCAAAATTGTCTACATGGGCGATTGAGATAGTGACACTTTTGCTTTCTGATCATAACTGTACATAAACTTGGTTTCATGCACAAAATTATTTAAAATATTACGTATAAAATTACCTTCAGGCTATGTTTATAAGGTGCATTATGAAACAGAAATGAATTTCCTGTTTTAGATTTGGGTCCCATCTCCAACATATTTCAAAATTAGAAAACATCTAAAATCCCAAACACTTCTGGTCTCAAGCATTTGGGAAAAGGGAGACTCAACCTGTAGTAACAAAGTGAACAGGTAAGAGATTGTTGGCCTTTCATGTTCTCCAAGATCCTGTGGCAGCTACCTCACTCTGTCTAAGAAGAGGGCTGGCCCTACACTTCAGTCATGGATATGAATTCTCAGAGCTGCACCTATATCTCTAAAATCCAGGGGAATGTCACTGAGTACACAATGATTTCTGACCCAGAAATCAAAATAAAGCTGCCTTAAAAGAGCAGAAGAATGCCAGCCCATACAAAACTAAGTCCTGTTGTATATGCATATTCTAAACTTGCCTTGGAGTTATACAGGATTAAAGATGCTAGAAAGCATGCTTGAACATCTGGTCACTTCATCCAAGTATTGCTTAATTTATAAGGATATAAAAATGTGAATGTGATATCTTAGAAAGTTACCAATCTGATAAGACTCCTGTTCCTCTTGAGTGAACATTGTTCTTGTGAATATAGTATGAAGCTCTTCCTATATCAACTGTGTCTGCAACTCATTAGCCAAGAAAGGGGGGAAAAGAAGCAAAGAAAAAGAAATGTACATTTTCTAAGCTGAAAATTGAAACGTTAAACTCCATGTTGGGGTCATTATATATAAACATTGTTCAAAGGAATTGTGGTGCCACCAAAATGTTATGCATAATTTTCAAATGCAAGTTGACTTTGTGAAAGAATGCAACTGCTTCAGAATAAAACTGAAGCCTAAACTGCTTAAAACAATTTGACACATTTCACATTGTCATGATAGCAAAGGTGAAGTAGATTTTGTGGGACAATGTGCACATACCCAATGTAGATGCCCCTTCCTTCCTTCCTTCCTTCCTTCCTTCCTTCCTTCCTTCCTTCCTTCCT
>NC_056522.1:191444059-191459825 GCF_019175285.1 Sceloporus undulatus
CAGTGCTTAACTTCACTTGTTAGCTCTATGGTGGCCATGCCCACTGGACATCTGAGCATTCAATAAAGGACTTCCTCAGCATTTAGGAAGTAATTCTTAAATGCATTATTATATTAATATATTTTTGAGAGTCCCTTTAACATGATACAATATTAAATTTTAGTTATATACCTGCACTAAATGTTTTACCTGAATGAACTTGACAAAAGGCAAGATTTACTGTCACTTGCACTTATTTTAAGCTTGAAAGAGAAAACAAAATCTATGAGTTTTTTTTTAAAAATTGTTCTCTTGGGCTTCATTTGCACTGCAGAATACTCCAGTTTGAAAATACTTTAATTGTCACAGCTCAGTATTATGGAATTCTGGGAATTGTAGTTTTGCAAGACATTTAGCCTTCTCTGTCAGAGAGCTCTGGTGCCACAACTAACTACAGTTCCTAAATTCCATAGCCCTGAGCCACAGCAGTTAAAGTGGTGGCAAACTGGATTATTTCTGCAGTGCCGATAAGCTTTGCTTTCTCTTCCCCCCTATCTTATAATTTCTTCTTCTCTCCTGCTCCTATTTCTTTAATTTACTGATGCCCACATAGACCCCAGCAAATTTTCCAGGGTTAAGATATTCAAAATTCATTGTTCTGGGATAGATGAGGAGGCAAAGAAGACCACTCTTTCCCAGACTCAGGACTTGTTGGTTTAAAATAATTTTACATTGGAAGTCTAATATTCTAATCTTGAACTAAAATAAGTGGTTTGACTCTTGCAACCTAACCATTGCAGGAGCTTATCACATTAACAAATAAACCGTCTTATCTCTTCTGGATTGAATTCAGGATCTGGGATGCCCCTGGAAGTTCTCATAACCTAAATCACCATCCAACTAGCTGGGATGATGCCACCCAGATGCATCCCGGGTCAAAGATGGCTTATTTATTAATGTGATAAACTCTGTAATTTCCTAGCCCTGTGGTCTAACAAAGAGCAAGGAAGGTTTTGCAAAAATCCAATAAAACAAAGGCTTCGGGTTGTTGTTGTTGTTGTTGTTTAAACTAGCTGGAAAATCCTACTTATCCATTTCATTCTGGGACTTTAATCATCATAAAATGGGATCTTGCATACTGAGTCATTTCCCCGCTCATAGTTAACTACTGTCGTGGGTGTATTTTAGAGTGTGAAGCTCTAAAATATTTTTGTTTAATGATGTAAAATTATAGCATTGCTCTGTGTTTCAGGAATGCACCTAAAGAAAGAGAAAAACCCAGGAGCTCATTTTCATGAGAGAATTATTTAGGAACTTTGGTATGTTGCATCACGTAGGTGTTTAGGCTGGAAGTGGCACTTTTTAAGGGTTTTTTAAAAAATAATAATGATAAAATCATGCTTCTTCCTGCAATCCTCAGGTGATGACAGGTATAATACTCAGAAATAGGAAGCTCAAGTATTTCATTTGTTCACAAATTTCAGCAAATTGACCTGATTTCCACTTCACAGACTAATGTACAGAGTGAAATATCATTTACTGCTCCCACAAGAATAGTTGAGTTGCCTCTCTGAAAGCCTCCAGGACCAGTGAATCACTTTTTCAATAAGTTGAAGAGCCTTCCTCCTCTATATTTATTGTGGAGAAAAATACACATAGAGATCAGTGGACAAAATCAATGTGTTCCTGAGTATTCCTTCTTTAGCAGAACATTTGGTACCCAAGACAGGGATAACATGGAAAGGATACGGATATGTTCCTGCACATACAAAAAGAAGAGCAGCTCAACATGTTTCACCAAACTTTTTATTTAAAACTAACAATATGCACATATGAAATAAAAAAGCGTGATCAGTATGCTTTCCATAAATAAACAAAAATATTTTGAACATTCTAGAAACCATGTGAAGGCTTCTTCCAAAATTACTTTTTTTGGCCAACCTCCTCCTTATTTCCAGTTTATTGGCCAAACCTGTAGATCTATGCTTTGTTAACATGCTGGGGGGGGGGGGCTTGGGAGTGAGGCTTATCTGCGTTCCAATTTTTCTCTTTGTTTTCTATTATTTGTGCTCAAACAGAGATTCTGGAGGAGATGGCTGCCATACGTTGAGTATTCCTTATCCAAAATTCCAAAATCCAAAATATTTCAAAATCCTGAATTGTCCATGTGGGCGGCAGAGATAGTGGCCCCTTTCTTTCTGATGTATCAACACCAGCTTGGTTTCATGCACAACATTATTAAAAACAGTGTTTGTAAAATTACCATTAGGCCATGTGTATAAGGTGTATACAAAACATAAATTCATTTCATGTTTAGACTTGGGTCTCATCTCCAAGATACCTCATTATGTACATCCAATATTCCAATATCTATAATAATCCATAATTCAAAGCACTTCTGGTTCCAAGCATTGGATGTAGGCAGGCCCACACAGCTACAGTAGGTTCAGCTACAGTAGAATTCCTTCTTTCTCAGCTTTATTGTTTACTATAGCCACACTACTGCAGCCAAGTCTGTGTTTCTCCAACCCTTATTCACTATCCTCCCAGTGCATCTACACAGTGCTGTGGAAAAACTTCCAGGAAAACAGGGGACGAGTAGTGAAGTGGGTAAAGGTATTAAAAGATTTTGTAAAAAGGAACATCTTTGTCAGAAGCTTTGTTAACTGAATTATGTCTTTCAAAACCAGAAGTAGACTTCTGGCCATTTTCAGCTTTTTGGATTGTTGCAGACTTGGGAGCAGTAAATTAGGCTTCAAATCCACTGTATTTGCCCACTCTGATATACATAACCTTGTGAAAAAATGCATTTAATAATAGTACAAGTTGATGTGTTTTATTAAAAGACAGATTAAGATGGAAACGAGCCAACTTATGAATGCATGCTTTCTCCTGTATGACCCTATTTGGGTCCTAAGATCTTCAGGAAAGGTTCAGGCAAGGACCTTTTTATATGGGCAGTATTTCTGCAATTGTCTTGGCTTGGAAGGAAGGAAGGAAGGAAGGTACTGATGCTGTGCTTTTAAAAAAAGTCTTTTGAAGTTTTCTTTAAAAGTTAACACTGTTTTAGTACTATAATCATTTTCATGTTATAAGTTTTTTTTAACCTGCATCTGTTTTTTGAAAATAAAAATAAATAATAATAATAATAATTTGTTTTATTTATATACCGCTATTCCAAAGATCATAGCGGTGAACAGCAAGTAAGCTAATTAGCAAGTAAGCTAATTTGCCCCCAACAGTCTGGGTACTCATTTTAGCGACCTCGGAAGGATGCAAGCCTGAGTCGAGCTTGGGCCCTTTTGCAGGTCTTGAACTCGCAACGTTGTGGTTTTGAGTGAATGGCTGCAGTACAGGCATTTACCCACTGCGCCACCAGGGCACCTACATGGTATAAAATGGTATAACTAGAAGTGTGGTTATCTGCGGGGAGGGGAATTACAGTGTTACCTCTCTAAGAGCCTTTTCACATTACAAAAGTAAGCCGAGACGCAGCGAGATAGAAGCTGCTTTCCCCATGCTTCTCCAAATGCACTCAAAGCACTTCTGTTCTCTTCCAAGGGGTTTGGTCATAAAAGCATGCCTTTTTCTCACTTTGGAAAAATCAATTTGGCAAAAGGTATGCTTTTATGACCACCTCCCTCTGGAAAAAGAACAGAAGTGCTTTGAGGGCATGCAGAAAGGTAAGCAGAAAGCTGCTTCTATCTTGCTGTGCCTCGGTATACTTTTGTCATGCAATAAGGCTCTAAATAAGAGTCCTCCTCCCCATGGAATTTTCCTTCAGACCTCAAATTTCTAGCATTACAGTGAGACACTAAAAATTGTTCACACCTAGAATTATTCTAGAAAAATTGGGTGCTCTTTTTCTATGGATGCCTCGATTGTATTTCTAAATGCTCAACTTTGTTTCAAATTCCTACGATGCTTAATTTTTTGAGGGGGGGGGGTGAAAGAGAGTTTTATTGGGAAGGCAGAATGTTTATGAAGGGCAATATCCCCATTTCCCCCTCCTTGTAGCTAAACTCTTGGGTATAACTAACTTGAGTCTCAATAATAAGAATATGATTTCTTTGATAGAATACATGGACATTATAAACGTTAGCTATCACGCATACATTTAAAATCACATTAGTTTATTAGTAATCTTATATAAGAACCTCAGACATTATTTGCATAAACTGGCGTGCATTTTGGGTGGAAACAGAATCACTGAGTCATGTACCAGCTTTAATGTTGGAGCCCTTTCATGCCACACAATTACAGCATTGCAGTCCTACCTGAGCTCCTATGGCAGCCTGTTAGCACACCCTGCATACCCATGTTATTCTGGGGTACAAATATTTGGTTATATTTTGTTATAATAACAGTTACATAGAGGCCAACAGCATGATCCTGGAAAGGTCATGATGACCTTTGCGAATCCAAGGGAACTTCTCATGAGTGGTCACATAAGACTTGATGGTATGTGGAAAGGACCCATGTAACTTAATGGCTGTAAGTATTGCTTCTTCCCAACCCCCTGCCATATGCATTTCATCTTGAAGGTTAAAGACAAAGAGGTCTGTCAGCTTAAAGCAGTAAGCCAATCTCCCTGCTAGCCTCCATTGTATTTCCCAACACCTCATCCTGTCCCAGACTCTCTGGGTTTGTCCTCATTTTATCACTGCTTGATTAAATCAATTGCCACTGTCATCAATCAAAAATATTCCTTTTGAAACTCTGAAATTAAAATCATCAACCAGCTAGGAATTCCATTGTTTCTCGGATTCCTGGAAAATACACACAACTGCCTCAAGAGACAGTTCACACCATAAATATGCCCAATTGGGCACTCCCACTTTGGTCCAGTTTGGAATCAGGCAGAAACTCTGCCTGATTCAGATATGACTCCTCAGACCTGCAGCCACATAGCCTACCTCAGAGCGCCAAGCATTGCCTCTGCGTGTGTTCTTGTATGAAAGTTGTTTTCCCATTTATTATACAAGTAAAACTACATTTGGACCTTGCACTCTGAAGTTTTGGTAATTTGGAACTGATATTTATAGATTAAAAGTCCCAGCTTTAGTTACCAACACCCTCTCACTGCTTCACTTTGAGCTAAATTAATTTCCCCATCAAATTCAATAAGTAAGTGCCCTCTTGGGATCCTCTGCAATTTGGGTAACAAGCCTTCTATAGAATCCCCCAGGGGCTTGTAGTTTGGTCGGCGGCACCAGAGGAGAATTCTCTGGCTGAGGATCCTAAATGTCCCTCCATCCTCTGCCGATTTCAGGGGTCCATAGGATGTTGTTATGGCAGTTAAGGTGGAATTATAACACTATAGTTGTGTTGGTTAAAAGGGCCTTTGTTGTGAGGCACTACAAATCCCAGTCCTGAGAGAAAGGTGGGATTTAAGTCAAATTAATAATAACAGTAACAGAAACAAAAACAATTTGTCTGATAGTACATGCTGAACTGTGCAGAGAGCTTCATTCTCCCTCACCCAGAAGACTGCAAAAAATGTTTCTTAACCATCCTTACTCCCCTATCCAGACGAGATCAAAATAGAAAAGATAAAAATGCTGCTAATTCAAATAGTCAGTTGGGGAATGGCTGGCTCCTGTTTTAAGCACTGTAATTTGCTTTAGGGTCTGTAGCCTAATTCTTTCCTTTGAGTTAATTAAAATATGTTTGAGTGTGACAGGCATTTCAAAATCTCTCTGCAAACCAGCAGGAAGTGTGCTCCCCTGCTCCCCTCCGCTACCAAAATGCTCTTCCACCAAGAACAGAGCTCTCTCACTCTCTGCTCAGAAGAATTTTACTACAATGCTGCAAGGTTGTTTACCTTAGCTCCTTCACAAAAGATAATCCAACAAATTACATTAATTATAAACCAATATGTTCTGTTCAATTCCCCCATGAGCCAAACCTGGGTATGAGCATCTGCTCTTATTTTCTAAGCTGGGTTTTGAGGACAAGATTCACAACAATGCTCAATCCATAATTAACAGAAAAATTAAAGATGCATCATCCCTTGCATCCGCCTTTTGAGGCAGTTATGTTTCAAAATATGCTTTGCATTGTCCTGGCAGCTTGTAATTCAACTTTCAGAAAGCCTGTATTGTTACTTCTGGTGGGGCTCTGTTTGTTTAAAATATTTACTATTGTGTTGAGCTCAAAATAAACATCAAAATATTTTCCATATGGGGAGGGTGGCAGTTCATAAATTTCCATGTGTGGTAGGCTCCCTCCATCATATTCTTCAGTTGTGCTTCTCTTGGCCCTCTTCTTTGACAACCCCTTTATCCCAAAACCAAAATGTGGTTTATTCAGTGATGACTATATTGTTTCCTTTGTGAACAAATGGGCTGTTTGCAATGTGCTTTTTAATGAAACTGTTTATCACAATAGGCTTTTCTGGTTTGTTGTTTGCAAATCAGATTCTCTTACTTTCTGTTCTCATCTGACCTTCTAAAAATCTCCAGTTGTGGGTGGATGAATCTAGAAGAATCTAGAAGTTTTCATTTCTTCCATTTTGGCTACTTTGAAATATTAACTTCCTTCTATTTATGAAGAAATTTGTGAATGTTGGTAAGTTATCAAAAGAATGAAATGAATTTTTATGCTATGTGGTAACTAGGGATAAAAGGCTTGTAAGGGATTTTTTTAAAAAAAAAATAGCAACCCTAATTTACTACCACAAACACAACAAAATATTCAAATTGATTCAATCTGAATCTTTAGACAGATGTATTCTCATTTACTCCCACAGCAGATTTTCTCCTTTTAAAAATCAGGTTCTTTCCAGCCTCTATGAAGAAATTTCTGAATTAAAGGAGATTATCACACTGGCAAATCGACCAGCCTAAGAATGAGCAGAGCGTGTTAGGATATTTTGAAAAATTTGCTATGATCGGGTATTATTGCACACCTCTGTGCTCAGACTGGAGGCATTGCATCCTGATTTTAGCCATCCTGACCCCAATCTACTGTCCTTTGCAAAAAAACAGTAGTTAACCATTCTTTGTGAAGGATGGGAGAAGGACAGATCAAGATCATGATGGCTAAGAACGGAATGCGATGCCTCCAGTCTGAGCATGGAGGTGTGCAATAACATCCAATCTTAGCAAATTTTCAAAAATTTCCTAATGCGCTCAGCTTGTTCTCAGCATGGCTGATTTAGCTGTGCGATAATCTCCTTAGTGAGATTCTATTCTATTCTTTTAAAATAAATAGCCTCTCAAATTTCTTATAGATTCCCCCATTACAACATCTGCAGGAGTAGGCATGAACATTGTCATGATGGCTAAAAGCAAAGCCCAGCTTTTGGTGACCAAGAATAATGGGCGGGTTACAAATCGCCACTTGGGACGTCCTCAGGACGTCCCAGTTTAAAAAAGGGGCGTCTCTTCCACACGCCCCTCTTCCTGTTACGGACTCTGTCCATAACAAATGGCGGCAGCCATTTCACACGGCCGCCGCCATCTTAACGTAATGGATGCTGTGCGTCCGCATGTCGTGCAGCGCTAATGACATCGCGAGTGCGCTATTGGTGCCTCGCGGCATCATGAGCGCGACGCCAGAAGAAGCTCCATTTTGGAGCTTCTTTTTTGCTCCGTAAGGGAGCCGCACGGTTTGGCTGCGGCGGCTCCCTTACGGAGCAAACAGCAGCGCCTGGAGACCGCCGCAAAGCGGCGGTTTGTAACGCCTCCCAGTTTCTGTAGACTTGCCTTGTTCATTTTACAGAGGACAGGACAGGAGTCAGCCAGGATCAAGCTCCTGCAAACTGAAGAGGATGACCAGGTCCAGATTCATCCACACAATATTAGTTCAAGCTCCCATCCATTTACCTAGCCACTGTTTGGCCTTGCCATGCCCCTGTGAGCTTGTGAATTCTGGGCACTGGAGTAAAAAGTAATATTTCCAACTTCTAGGCTGTATTTTGTCTAGGCTGTTCAAACATCTTTAAACAGGGCAGGTGGTTGCATGTCAGTGTCACCTTGACCACGCTGTAGAAGATGGCCCATATTCTACATTACCTACTTATTTACAAGTGTGTAATTAAATAATTAAGACTATTGTACTTTGGCCATATCATGAGAAGACATGACCTGATCGAAAGACACTAATGCTTGGTAAGACAGAATGCAGCAGGAAAGAGGAAAACTACATTCCAGATAGACAGACTTGATCATGGAAGACACAGCCTTGAGTCTGCAAGAGCTGAGCAGTGCAGTTGATGATAGGGTGACTTGGAGGTCTCTCATTCGTGGGGTCACCATAAGTCAAAATTGACTTGATGGTAGTTAATGACAGCAACAAATTAAGTACTATCTACTGGCTAACCCCCCCCCCCCCCATTTTACCAGGCAGCAGCTGCACCAGGAGATGGAGGTCTGTTCGTCTGGTTGGGGCTCAGGAAGATAACTTTTCTACCTCTCTCCCACCAGTGAGCAAGGCTGTGGAAAGGAACTAAAGAGTTCTGCTTCTAATTGTCGCAGCCTTGCTTGCTGGCAGGAACGGGATGGAAACCTCATCTTCCTACACCCTGATTAACACTGAACAGATCTCCATCTCTCAGCGCAGCTATTGCTTGGAAAAGTATTCAAAAATATAGCTGTGTTAGTCTGTAGAATCAGTATATAGAGAGATCTTATAGCACCTTTGAGACTAATTGAAAGAAAAAACTTGGCACTATGAGCTTTCATAGACTTCAGCATCTGAGGAAGTATATTGAAGTCTATGAAAGCACATGCTGCCAACTTCTTTCTTTCAGTTAGTCTCAAAGGTGCTACAAGATCACTCTACATATTGGTAAAATGTGTTGGGAAAGGGGTATTTATGATTGTGGCAATAGTGCCACGATTGTGACAAGGCAGTGTTAGTGAATATGAAACATTTACAGGTCCATAACTCTAGGTTGTCAATCCATAACTGCAATACAGACCATCAGCCAGTCACTTTGTAGCTCACCACAGAACCAGAGTTTCCTCTCCTTCTCCCCTAGAAAGGAAAAGACAGAACTCAGAGCATACCCATATGTGTGCTAATGCATATGTCTATGATTTCATTAGGCTAATAGCACGACAGCTTATGGAATGTCAGAACTAGAGAAGTGATAGCACTATAAAGCATTTTTTATATTATTGGATTCTGGAGTTATTTTAGAGTATTATGATATTAGATTTCTCTGCAACTACACTTTGCTTTAGACTTTAACTTTGCCTCCTTGAGGTTTCATGTTGTCTGAGCTTAGGTATAAATTGCATTCTTCTGATTATATTTTTCTTTCTCCATGCTGCTCATCCATCTCCCTTCTAGTAATACTGTAAAACAGTGTATTAATGACATGTGATTTTTTTCCCCCCTTGGGAGTGAGCTCAGTTTTAGAGGATTAAATGGCATATCTACATGTGTGAGACAGACAATAAATCTGAGAAGCATTTATGGGTAGGATTTTATTTTTATTCATTTGCAAAGTGCAACAGGGTTTGGATCACTAAGACCATAAGGAGAAGCTGGGCCGCAAAAGAGAGCACAAGAAAAGTAAACTAAATATGAAAACAATTAAAATGATAAGACTCTGTAATGCAGTTTTTTGTTGTTTTGCTTTATTTCTTTTTGTTTTATTTTTAGCCTACATGATTTTGGTAAGTATGCCCTCCAACATTTCACAGATGGATACTGGGACAGTTGTGGCCAAGAAATATCAGTATGTGCAAAATGGGAGAGGTTATAAGTGAGGGAGAACACACAATCTAGAAGAGGCTACAGAAGTTTGCATTTGCCTGATCCCACTAGGGACTCCAATTCTCTCCTCCTCCTAAATTAATTTACAAACTAAACTAGGTACAAACCAAACTGCAGTTTGGTTCCAGGACTCCCCATCAATATAAAAATATGGGGATGCTCAAGTCCCATTAAATATAATAGCATGGTATCCCTTACATAAAATGGCAAAATCAAGATCTGTTTTTTGGAATTTATATTTTTTACAAATATTTTCAAACTTTGGATGGTTGAATCCATGGATAAAGAATCCATAAATACGGAGGGCTAACTGTACTTGTGCACTGTGGATTCAAGTTACAGCAATTAAAAGGAAAATAAATACAAAGAGGGAAGGTAGAAAGGAGAGGGAGAAACTAAGACGCGTTACAGACTGCCCGTTTGGGGCAACCTGTAACCGGCCCTTTCCCCACCAGATCGGGGCCTCAGCTGCCACAATGGCAGACTCCGAGGCCCTGATCCGCCACTTTCCAGGCCACGGGGAAGCTGCAAAAGGCCGCTTCCCCGCGGCCTGGAAAGGGGTGCCCTTGGGGCTTCAAGCCCCAAAGACATCTGATGGCGGCGGGGAGGAGGAGAAAGGGGCCGCTTGGCCCCTTTCTCCTCTGTGTAAAGGCTGCGCCCAGCGACACAAAGCTGGAAGGAGCCCCGAAATGGAGCTCCTTCCGGGGCCACAGAAAGGGTGCTCTAGGCATCCTCACTACATCACAACTGCACTGCCCCGTTTAGAGGTGGCGCAGTCGTGACATCGTAATGGCGCCCCGTGTAGAACGGGCACCGCCATTTTGTACGGACTGGGTCCATACTAAGATTAGGGGCGTCAGGAAGTGACGCCCCTTTCTAACCCTAATACGGACCCAGTCCGTACTTTTATGGCCATCTGTAACGGGCCTAAGACATTTTAAAAGCAGCTGAAAAAGTGGAATCACAGAGTATTAATCAGGAATGTCCCTGTCAAATCAGGATAAGTGGAAGTCATGCAGTAAATGGCTTGCAAAATATATGGGCATTATCTTCTAAAACAATGGTAGAAATCTTGTCTGCCTCCAGATTTTGTATTTGTAATTCCCAGCATTCCTCACCATTGCTGGCTAGGGCTGCTGGGATTTGCAGTCCAAGAACATTTGGAGGGAAACATGATTTGTGGGCCTGTTCTGGGGGTGCAAAGGCTTTTAGAGTTCCTTACATAACAGACGTCCCCCCCCCCCCAAAAAAAAAACCAAAAACGATAAAAGTAGTCTTAGGCCTCATTCCCACTACCTTTTAAACTGGAACCAGTTTAAAAGAGCATGGTTCCCACTTAATTTGAATCACTGAAGCAATTTAGAAAGGAGGGCATGCTTTTGACCCATTTAACTGGCATCAAAAAGACACTGGTTTTTTCCAGTTCTTTTGGTCTGAATCAATTTATTTTGAAATAAATCGATTCAGCCCAAATGGGAACCATGTGGATTCGAATCCACTCCCTGTGACGGGTCCTGGCCTTCTCCCATCACCAGCCTCTCTGTCTTCCCGGCCTGCTTTCTTCCTCCATCCTCCCTGGCCTGCTGAACCTCCTCCAGCGCAATGTTTGTATGTGTCTTCAAGTCACCTGTGGTCATACAGCAACCCTATGAATTCCAGGCAATACATACTCAGTGGTTTGCCAGTTCCTTCCTCTGAAAATGTAGAAGTGGAGAAGGAAGGCTCCTTGGCAGTGCAGACAGCATGCCGGGCCTTCCTACCCAGCTGCCCAGTGTCTGTCATTCCTCTTGCGGTGTTGGCCACAAGATCCGAATTGATGAATCGGCACAAACATAGTGTGAACCAGGTCTGCTGCTCAATTGATTCATCAATTTGGATCAGAAACCAAATTATCAGGTAAGTGGGAATGAGTCCTTACTCTCAGGATTACAATTAGAAGAGCCTACATTGCAGCTTTGCTCCATGACAGCATTGTTTCTATTTTGAAAAGGCTTCCATGCTGCAAGCATAACATAACAAAGCTAAGACAACAGTGCAAAGCATGCTGGCTGATTTTTTTAAAAGCCCCTTAAATTCTTTCCATATAAAACATACAGTTCACTCAGGCTACATCCACACTGTAGAAATAATCCAGTTTGACACCATGGCTTAATGCTATGGAATTTTGGGAACTGCTGTTTCATGAGACATTTAGCCTTCTCTGTCAGAGAGCTCTGGTGCCACAATAAACTACAGTTCACAGAACTCCATAGCCTGGAGCCATGGCAGTTACAGTGTGTGGGCACATGATTGCAGCCTCAGTTTTGCTGATTTCTAAATCCTGCAAGTGAAGCAGCAGTGATGGCACAAATAATATTAAATGGCAGAGCTTTAGTAAATGAAGGCTGTGGAAAGACTGGGATTTTATTATGAAATTATTACCAATCTCATACAGGGCATTGAGTCATACAGCGTGATGCTTTTAATAGTATGAATCTCATGATCACTATTTATTGCTTGTAATGTTCTGAAGGAAACAGCTAATGAAAAGAATAAAGACCCAGTCCTATATATTAGTAGTTTAAGATTATACAACAACCAGTAACCAAAGTCAAAGCCCAGACTTGTTAGAGGGCCTCTCTCCTGCACCAGTACCCACGATTTCTACAATCTGATGAACCATGAATGAAACATTTATATTTTAATACTGAAACTAATTTTCTACATACCTGAAATTGTAGCACTGGTTCTCAATGAAGTCTTGCTATCATCTCCCCACCCATCAACAACCTCCATCCTCTTTTCCTGTTTTTATCTAATGTAACATCCAGTCTGACAAAGTGTTCTACAAAGCTCACTTTTATACCTGGTTGGTTCTAATGAAAATATTACATTATAGATATTTTGATTTTTTAAAACGCGCACACACACACACACACACACACACACACACTTCTAATGGACTGACCGAGCTATACATTTTTATCATCTAGGCCTGTGGCTCGCAACCCCTTTGGGGGTCAAACGACCCTTTCACAGGGATCGCATAAAACCATTGGAAAACACATATTTCTGATGGACTTAGGAACTGTTCCTCTATCCATTGGGGGTCACCACAACATGAGGGTTGTGGCATTAGCAAGGTTGAGAACCACTGATCTAGGCTAACTCCTTATAAAGCTTTATTCTCCTGCAAATCTGTCCATTACTGTGCAAGATCAATTCCTTTTTCAGGTTGACTCTAGATGGGTGTGGGGTGTGTGGAGTATATTGGGTGATGCCCCAGAGGAAAGTGTACATCTATTGGGGGGATACACCTGGTGGGACTGGCGTGACTGCTGGGTGAGTGAGAAATTGTGTTGCATCCTTTTCTCACATGCCAAGCAGCCATGCCAGACCCCAAACAACCCTCTGGAAGACATATGACTGCCCCCTGAAGCAGCAGAGTTTTGGGGGTGTTGTGTGGAGTTTACTGAGTATCTCAAAGCTACAGGATGATTTTTTTAAAAAAAAAACAAGGTCTGGAAACATCATGATTTACCTTCCTGATTTGGGTCCAGAGGAGCAGCATGGGAGGTGGGGAGAAAGGGCAAAGTCCACCTCTTCCCCCACCCGCACCCCCACAGAAGCAGCAAAGCCAGGCTACCAGGGCCCAGAGGGGAAGAGCAGGGGGTGGCGAGAGAAGGCAGTCCACCTCCACCCCTGCAAAAGTGGAAGAGGGACCAGAGCTGGGCCACTAGGACCCAGATGAACTTCAACAAAAGACTGGGAGACAACTGAGGCACTAAAGAAAGGAGGACATAAGGGGGAAGGGAAACAGAGGGAGGCAAGAGGAGATGGGTAAGGAAACAAGCAATCAAACAACAATGGGGGCAACGATGTAGAGAGGCAAACAGCTACTGGCAGCAGCACTAGTGAGGGAAGCAGTAGCAAACACAACAGCCTCTTCCTTCCTACAGCCTCCTAATGGTCTTTGTGGTCCTCAGTCTTTCTGCTGGGTGTTGTTTGGTAAGGCCTCCCTTGAAGTCTTGTTTTTATAGTTCAGCCAGGCAAGGCAGCTGTGCTGAGTGTAGGTCAGTGCCTTCTGAGTGAGGACTTCAGTCCTGCAAAGACTCTGAGGGAAGCAGAGGTCCAAGGCAGTAGCAAATACAGCAGCCTTTTCCTACCTACATCCCCCCTGATGGTCTCTGTGGTTCTCAGTCATCATTTGGAGGCAATGATGGCACTTCTCTCAGAGGCCACAGCAGTGGCTGTTGGAATGGAGGGAGGAATGGAGACCTCACAACCGTACACTTCCAATCACACTCCTCCCTGTATTTGTTCCCTATGGCCTTCCCACTCAATGAGAGGCCACCATCTTCATTGGGCATCCAAAGTCATCTGAATCAATAACAGCCAGCTTGGCTTGAGGGGACTGAGTAAAACTTGCCCCTCTTGCCAACTCCAGTCAGTTGTCTCATGTGTATGTGTCCTCCCCACCAGCTGAATCATGAGAACCGCCAGCATGTAATCTGATCCTGCTTGACCTCCTCCAACCTCCCAGACCTTTTCCCTACTTCCTTAGCTGTGAGTGCATGGATGAGAGACCATTGGAAAGTTATTGAGGAGAAATTGGTGAAGTTATTGCATGGTGGTGGGCTGAGGAAGAAGTTCACTCTGCTTCTCACCCTTCTTGAGGTGGAGTCTCAATCGGGATGAGGGAAAGCATCTGGCACCCCCCTCTGATGGTCTCACCCAGTATGGTCCACTTTCCCTGAACTCCCTAGTGATGGCACTGGTATAGCTCCAACCACATTTGTTGTTGTTGTTTTAAACCAAGGGTGGATTTTTTTGTTTGTTTGTTTTGTCATTCTGGGGGATTAATCTTTGTATATTGTTTTCCAGGATGAATGGAAATTGAACTAAATAGGCCCTGCTTTGTTGAATGTTCCTTTAAAAAAAAGAAGAAGAAAGCAGATCCTCTCTGTGTTGGCATCTCCTCAAAACTCCATTGCCCCATCAAGATCTTCTGCAAAAATGAATTCATATAGCAATTGGAGGAAAAACACCCCACATGAATAGTCTGTGATAGTAGAGCTGCTTGGAAACACAGCAAGAATAAACTGTAGGGGATGGGAAATACAATGGCTCTTTCAATGATTACCAAAGATGGTAATCAACATCTTACTATTTTCAACCATTGTTAAAGACTATCTGGACTGAGCTTAAGTGCTTCCTTTGAAAGAGTGATAGCTCATTTCATTCCATATTTAAAGGAATGTGATAAAAATGTATAGTGTAATATGAATTACTCTGATAGTTTGACCTTTTCTCTTTCCTTCAGACTCACTTTCTTGATAGGCCAGCGATAAATGTATTTTGATGTCAAAATGGTTTCCATAGTAACAGAAGATGTCACTCCTAAGAATGATATATGATACAGGTGTGAAAAGTTGAAGGAAAATACATTCTGTTTTCTTTCTGTTCAATAATGTTAAAGATGAATAACATTTAAATGGGTTGTTCAATATAGACTATTCAGTACTGAAACTTGCATTGTTTTATGTCCTTTTCACACTCTAATGAAAAGTTCATTCATAAACATGGGTGGCAAGTTGCTGCTGAAGAGGATGACACCAAAGGGGGTGTGTATGTGTCCATTTCAGGGGTGAAGTGAGGGGCAAATAACTTTCTCCTGATGCACAGTTTGCAACTAAAGGCAGCCTCACAAAAATTGGAGGGGGGGAATATATCACCCTCTCAATATTACTACACTGGGCATCTCACCATACCTCACCATTGGCTATTCTGGCTAGGGGCCCTTTCACACTATATGGTTGTATCACTTTCATTCCACTTTCAACTGCCATGGTTCCATCTGATGAGATCCTGAGACTGGGTGTTGAGAGAAGGTCCTTTAGGATCCTCAGCTGTGAAGCTCCTCAGCTACCTCTGACCAAACTACAAGCCCCAGGAGGATTTAGTAAGATGATGCCATGGCAGCTAACGTGGAATTGTGTAGTGTGAAAGGGCCCTGGCTCTGATGGGAATTAGATTGTCTCATGCTCTCTGTTCCTGAGCAAGAGAGATTTCAGTGATG
>NC_056522.1:191459925-191461087 GCF_019175285.1 Sceloporus undulatus
GAGATTAAAAACTATAGACCAATCTCCCTATTAAACATTGACTATAATATCTTCACAGCTATACTAGCAAACAGACTAAAGAATGTTATTAAAGACTGGATAGGAGAAGAGCAAAATGGGTTCTTACCCCAAAGACACTTAAATAAAAATATTCGAACTATGATTGATATTATTGAATTATTCAAAGAATCAAGAGACAGGGAATTAGCCATCATTTTGATTGATATGGAAAAAGCATTTGATAAAGTAAATTGGAATATAATTTTTGAAATTTTAAAAAAGATAGGAATTAAAAATAGATTTACAAATTGGATAAAAGCTATTTATAAAGAACAAGAAGCATTCCTAATCATAAATAGAGAAAAAACCAAAGCAGTAAAAATTAAACAGGGAACAAGACAAGGATGCCCATTATCCCCTTTATTATTCATTATGGTAATAGAAACATTAATTACAAAACTAGGACAAAGCAAAGAAATCAAAGGAGTTAGCAGTAAAGGGTTTAAAACGTTAGCCTTTGCCGATGATTTAGCTATCCTTTTAGAAAATCCTATTTAGAGTATTAGATCTCTTCAAACCGAATTTAAAATATTTGAAAAGATATCTGGACTCAAGATAAACGAAAATAAAACAAATATATTGACTAAAAATTTGAAAAAAGCTGAAGAAAAAGAATTGATGGAAATTACAGGTTATAATATAACAAGGAAAGCTAGATATTTGGGAATAGACATTACTACAAACAATATAGATTTATTTAAGATTTATTTAAGATTTATTTATAGTAAACTATGGGCTCAAATCAAAAAGGATATTGAAAATTGGAAAACTTTAAAACTATCTTTATTAGGCAGAATTGCATGTATTAAAATGAATGTTTTACCTAAAATACTATTTTTATTCCAAACAATACCAATCATACTAAAAGAAAAATTAATTCAAAACTGGCAGAAAGATTTAACAAAATTTATTTGGTTGGGAAAGAAACCTAGAGTCAGAATGAAGACTTTACAGGATGCAAAAGAAAGAGGGAGATTGGCAGTTCCAGATTTAAAAATATATTTCCAAGCAGCATGTTTAGTCTGGGTAAAAAATTGGTTGGAACTTAAAGATCGGAAATTACTAAAACTAGAAGGGGAAAATTTAAGCTTTGGTTGGCATG
>NC_056522.1:191461112-191488786 GCF_019175285.1 Sceloporus undulatus
TGTAGAGTGCATTGCAAAAATCAAGTCTTGAGGTTACCAGCACATGTACTACAGTTTCGAGGTCACCCTGTTCCAGGAAAGGGCGCAGCGGGCGTATACAGCCAAAGCTGATAAACAGCGCGCTGATCGTCGCATTCACCTGAAGCGATGGGTCAAGAAGCACTCCCAGACTGCGAAACACAGTCCTTCAAGGGAGCGTGAGCCCCTCTAGGACTCGAGGTTGCAGCCCAATACCTGGTTTGGGGGCCCCTACCGTAAGTACCTCTGTTATCTGGATTCAGCTTGAGCTTGTTTTTCCTCATCCAATCCATTACTGCCTGAAACACTGGTTGAGGGGGAGATGCCATCTGTCGTTGTGCTGATGACCGGGACAAGAGAAATATTTGGGTGTCATTGGCATACTGATAATACCCAGCCCCATATCCACGGATGATTCTCCCAGCGGCTTCATACAGATGTTGAATAGCATCGGGGACAGGATGGCGCCTTGAGGGACACCGCAATTAAGCTCTGTTTTGAAGAGTGACTGTCCCCAAGCATCACCCTCTCAAACCTGCCTGAGAGGAAGGAGCGGAACCACTGTAACGCAGTGCCTCCAATTCCTAACTCTCTCAGGCATTCCAGGAGGATGTTGTGGTCTACTGTATCGAATGCCGTTGAGAGGTCTAGCAGCACCAACAGGGTCACGATCCCTCTGTCGATGGCAGACAAGGTCATCAGTTAAAGCGACCAGCAGTCTCCACCCCATACCCGGTCCTGAAGCCCGTTTGAAATGGATCAAGAAAATCGGCTTCACCAAGACGCTTGGAGCTGAAGAGCAACTGCCCTCTCGATCACCTTGCTCAAAAATGTCAGATGGGAAACAAGCCTATAATTTTCATGTCCGGGGGTCCAGGGAGGATTTTTTCAAGAGCGGTCTAACTATCGCTTCTTTCAAAGAGGATGGTAAGACCCCCCCAAGGGAAGCATTGATGATAGGTCTGAGCAGTGCCATCAAGCCTCAACCCCCTGGACGGCCAGCCATGATGGGCAGGGATCAAGAGGGCATGTTGTCTTTTTTTACCTTTCCAAGGATCTTGTCCACATCATCAGTACTCACTAGCTCAAACGGATCCAGTTTAATCTTATAAACAGGTTACTGGACACCTCATTGTCGATTTTGCTTCAACGTTGGTGTCCAAATGGGCTTATCTGAGAGATTTTGTCATAAAGTAGTGTTGAAAGTGTCGCAGCAAGCCGTTGTTGGGTTAAGCAGAGGGTTCTGGGTAGATGGCATCATCGTCAGTTCCCTCGCCACCCTAAACAGCTCTGCTGGCCGAGACTTTGCAGATGAATACGAGCAGACGAGGAGGATCTCTCGCTGCTGCTTTAATTGCCTCCATAAGAAAAAAGGAATTTCCTATGGTGAGTTCTGTCAGATAAATGTCCAGATTTCCGCCAATCACACTCTAGTCTTTTTCCCACCCGCTTCATACCCGTCGTTGTCCCACCCACTTAATACCCACTCATAAAATGTTTTCATACATGTCAGTATGAAACTGCATAAAGAACACTGTTGTGGGTTGGTTTTTTGTTTGTTTGTTGTTGTTTTTTAAAGTGACTAAACATTTCTTCTCCCTACCTTGCCTATTGCACACTGAACTACACTGAACTATGGAAAGTTTGCCTAAATCACTTTATGAGTCATTTGCTTCAAGTTCATGATATTAAAGAGAAAGTAAAACCAAAACATACTTGGACTCCAAATAGTTCTGTTTAGCTAAAAATTATTATTTTGTAGTATAGGACTGCACTATCTTCAGTACCCATAAGCAGCTCACCTGAATTAGATCTCTTCAGATTCAGCAAGCATTTCCCATTCTAAGTGGATGGCGAAATTTACAGTGACTCAGTGCTGGAGCCTAAATGTATGTGTTTTTTACACAGGGCCTTTGATCAAAACAAAATACTTCACATACAGACTACATGTTGTTATTGTTGAGTGCCTTCATTTTTGACTTATGGCAACATTAAGATAAACTTATCGGGGGATTTTCTCGAGATAATTTGCTTTCCCTTGCCTTCCTCTGAGACTGAGAGGAAGTCCAAGATCGCCCAGTGGGTTTCCAAGACCCAGCAGGGAGACACTTGGTCGCCTGGTGACCTAGCCCAACACTGGTTTGAGTGTTGTGTAGACTACATAATTGATTCTTAAATCAGAAGGCCTTTGGGGATGGATGCAGGGGCAGACAAGACCCTGAGCCAGATGGAGCCTCTTTCCTTTGCATCAGCACAGCCTGGGTAAGGTCAGTACCCCATACCCAAAGATGGTTATTGATCTGTGTTGGATTTTCAAGAAAACCTGAATCCACACTGTTTCCTCCTCTTGAGCCAATTTGGAAAGAGGGGAATTTGGAAGAACTACTGTTTAATCTAGTGCTGGTAGCTTGTGTATGGTCTTAAGAAGAGATCTGTATAGGGTCTGCATTATGTCTCTTCCAACACCACATTTGATTAGTAGCATAACCCAAAAAACTCCCAAGTGTACTAAGCAGATGGCCTCTTTGGTCTACAATTTTGCCATGCCAAGTTTGACAGGGCAAGGGGGGCGGGATCCTTGATGCCTTGACCTTGCCCATAGAAGGATAAATATGGAAACAGAAAATGCATTGAATAGGGAATTGGGTCACTTTCTTCCACATCCCCCAGTTTCCTGACCGCCAGAGCTCTACAAGGTTGATGGTGTCATCTGTCAGAAGAGGGTAACATATTGTTCCCAAGGGAATTGCAACAGGGAGTAAGGACCATGTTGGCTGGTCTGGTGGGGCAAAGAGATTAAGCATATCCCTCTAGGACAGTTTCTTTAGGGACTGGGGAAAGAGTCTGCCCTTGGGGGTGACCTGGGGGTTTTCCCTCATTTATAAAATCCTGGGATCTGGGGGGGGGGGGGTTTGCCTTCCAGTAAATGGCCAGCTGATGCCATCTGGGCTCTGGTGATCTGCCCAAGGGAAGGCTGAGGAGGTAGTCAAGGGGTGACACCTGGCCTCACCTGACTCTGCATCAAGTTACTTGCCCCCTTGCTCCTTTCCAGATTCAAAGCAATTTAAATAGGTTTTAGGTGAAATAAAGTGGCTCTAATTTAATCCAGTCTCCTGTGTCTAGCCTCATTATTCCATGGTTGGTCATTAGTTTCACATACACATCTATAGAACAATTATTAGTGGCAAGGAGGAACCACAAAAAAAGGTTGAGGAGAATGCATTCAACAAATTGGAGGATTTAGTCAAGATCCATGAGGGAACACATATGCATTTATCCAAAACAAGCAAAACAACAAAAAAAATGCAGAATAGAATGGGACCAGTGTTTGTTTATTTATTTACTATATTTATACCCCGCTCTTCAACCAGAAAGGTTCTCAGAGCAGCTTTCAGATAGTTAATTAGACATTTCTCTGCTCTCAGGCTTACACTCTAAAAAAGATGTGACACAAAAGAAGAAGGGAATGGTGGTGGGAAGAGGAACAAGTCCAGCAGTTTTTCGCTCCCTCTGAGGCCAGATGATGCCAGATGCAGAGAGGGAGGGCTCTTCTTGCTACAGGTTTAGAAATGCACATTTGCTAATTCATTTAAAACTATGGCGGGATACAGACCGCCAAATAGTACGTCATCAATACATACTAGGGTTAGGAAGGGGCGGTGCTTCCGCACCCCCCTAACCCTAGTACGTATTGAATACGTACAAGATGGCGGCGCCCTGTTCATACGGGCGCCGCCATCTTTACATATCAGACGCTGAGCGTCCGTACGTGTCGCAGCCTTTATGACGTAGCAAGTGCACCCCTGGCGCCTCGCTACGTCACAAACGTGACTCAAATAGAAGCTCCATTTTGGAGCTTCTTTTTCGGTCCACGCAGGAGCCGCGCCGTCTGAAGGCTCCGGCTCCCCTGCAGACCTGGCGGCGGCGGCGACAGATCGCCGCAAAGCAGCGGTCTGTACCCCGCCAAAGTCTAATGTGACATGCTACTGTTTAATACAGATACAGCAGGACACATGCTTGGTTAAGCAGATATGCTAATAAGAATGTCTAAAAGAACTACAGCGTGTGGGTACACCATACATGGTTTTCAGCTGAAGCCACATGCCAGAATAGGCAATGGTGCATCCATGGCACATGCACCACACCACACTGTGTGCACAAGCCCCACTGTTTTCAATGGGGCTTGAGCATACACGGTATTTCCCTTATGTGGGGGGGGGGGTCCAGAAAGGATCCCCCCGCATAAGGGAAAGGCCCACTATACAGTGTAAAGTGGGACGAAATTAGAAAAGACACTGCCTCAGACTTTTCGTAATAGATCTTATCATTTTCACACTTGGGCAGGAAGAAGACAGATCTCAGTGGGACATCTCTGTGTGATTTGCAGTAGGGTTTCTGACTCTCAATGGTTTCACAGTAGCAAGTTTTTTTTAAAAAAATCTACTATGGCTGGTCCTGTGATAGGAGCTTATCAATCACCTTTTAAAACCAGCTCCAGCCTCCTGGCTGGTGGTACAACACAGGATGAAGGTGGGCATTATTGCTCACCAAACTGCTGGCCACCATCAGCTCGGGTCCAAGCTGGGTCCCAGCCACACTCCACCAGCACTTTATAGGAGTTGGAAGCTTTCTGGCTTCTAAAACGTTCTCGCGGAGTGCAGCTGGGACCCGGCTTGGACCCGAGTTGACAATGGCCAGCAGTCAGGAACGATTTACTGAGCGATAATCCCCGCCTTCATCCTGTGTCCTTGCTCCAGCCTGGGAGGCTGGAGCTGGTTTAAAAAGGTGAGCGATAAGCTCTCTAATCACTTATGACAACTGCCACTATATTCCATACCTGTGAAACAGGGCTAATAACTGTTTTGTGTAAAACAGCAGCTGTTTTGAGTTTGTTCCAGAGGTCCAAATCCAAAGTAATTCAGCTGTAGATTTATAATCATAGCATGGGGTGTATTAGGTAGCTAACTGATCCCTATGTGTGATGCAGAGAGACCACAGTAAAGAGCAAGTTGATCCCACAAGTCCAAAGTCTATCCACCACTGTATTACACTATCATTCCTATAGGAATTTTGAAAGCAAAAATAATCCTCTGCATTTTCCATTAAATCATAACTACTCCTTGCTCTAGAAAAGCACAAATCAGACCGCTTGCACTCCACTGGCCATACTGTCTATTCTTGTGACATGCTGTCATTTAAGTAGCTATTTACTATGAAACAGAATCAACAATCGAAAATACAAATGTTTCTAACTGTTTAAATAACAGTCAACTTATTATTTCAGCATTAAACAAAAGCTGTTTACTTTCTGAAGGATCTTTAGGCCAGTAAAGACTGGAGATAGGGGAGACATCACAAAGGGGTGTCAGTTTCAACCCCCCCCCCAAAAAAAACCCTAAGAAAAACTCTCTCTCCCTTCCTACAACAAAAAAAGTTCTCTTTTGTTTTAGACTGTAGGTAGCACACTTGTTCTCAAGTGTGCACAAAAACTGATCAGGAGAAGAACTTGCATCAGGAAGAGAGAAGGATGTGTGGAGACTGGAGCAATGCAGAGACTCTGCTGCCAGAAAGCATGAGGATGAGAAAGCAGGACTATGTAAAGGAATCCATGCATCTGGGTCTAGAGTGGACTGCATTATGCCCTGAACTAGGAAAACCCCGCCCCAAATGTCAACCTTATAGTTTCTTTTAATCTCCAACATATGTGTAGTTATGAACAGCAGTCAGAATCAAAGATAAGCAATAATTTATTTTGTTTAAGAGAGCCTCAGGAAAGACAGTTAGTCTTGGTTTTCCTAAATTTTTTCTCTCTGACAAAAAAGGCAACTGCAGCATCCAGCTGTTTCATGTTAATTTTTCTGATCAATAGCAGCAAATCTCAGAGAAAAGTCACACAGAGATGGTTCACAAACTGAAATGTTACTGCTCTTTGAAATAGTGAAACATTACTGGAATATACCTTTAAAACACACCAATTTCTTAATCCCCCAAAGACAGCAATAGTACTAGAGCAAATACTATATATACTCAACTATATGTCAATCTCATGTATAAATCACAGGCAAGTTTTAGGACCGAAATTATGGATTTTGATATAACCCATGTATAAATGGATGGTAAAACTTAGTGGCATACAGCGAAAGGATGAACCAAAGCAAAACAATGTAAAAAAAAACCCTTACAAAATCCCAGCAGACATAGCTCTTTGTGCTCACTCTTAAGGTAGATGGATGAGAGAGTAGAAGGGATTGGTGCTTCCTGAACAGATTATACTCTTGCATTTCACCAGGGGATGGTTCCTTCTTATAAATAAGAATTAAGATACAGTACTTGCATTGACCCGTAGTTAAGTCGACTCAGGTTTTTTTGGGGTAAATTTTTGACCTAAATTTCTAGACTTATATATAACTATATACAGTAATATTCTTGCTTTACTTTTATCGTTATTATTACACACCAAACAAGCAAACAAACCAAGGCTTCCCCATTCCTGTCTCTGGGTCGGCTGCTAAGGAAACTAGCCAAGGAAAAAACAATATTGCAGATGTAGTCATCACAACAACTATGATTTAATCAATTCACAATTGGTAAGCTAACAACACACTATGGATTCATAAAGTGAATTGTGGCTGGTTAACAGGATTGGGTCTGTACATCACAACAAGCCAAATTTTAATAAACCATACCATGACTTGTGACATGTGATCACTGAGCATGAGAAGGAAAGTGGAAAGTTAATGGCTAGAAATGGTTAAACATAGAAAAGATATGTGCTGAATGACGTTGGTAAGGAGGATTAAGGATACACAGTATTACCATTGCCAAAAGGGATGGATAAGCTAATATATTATATATATAGGATCACATACCTGTATACCTCTTAACCTGTTTTCATTTTAACACCAGATATAAGCACAAGCAGATATATACAAAACTGTTAAAAGGCAATACATAGTTCAAAGATAATGCAGCATGTAAGCTAGGTCTCAGATTTTTGTGATGGAGTGCAGCATATAAATCAAATAAATGAAAGTTGTTATTACCATTTTCCTTTGAAGACATTATTCCCTACCAGTATTACAAAAAATAACTCTCTGTGTACATGAAATATTACTCTAAAAATGCATATTAAAAACCAAGTGCAAAACTAGTTAGCTATTAGCTGTTTTACAAATAGCCCACATCAATACATTACAACATGAACTAATGGAAAATATTTAAATATTACACCTCAAAAGATCAATGCCATTTTATAACTAATAATACAGACGTTTTCCTAAAACTACCTCTTTAAGATATGCAAGTATTTCTGATGCATATAAAACAGTAAAAAGTCGTCTAGAGGGGAGAAAATTAAAGATAATTCCCTGTGCAGCTATAATTTTTAATGTTAATTTCGATGCCAAATTCCACCCACAATTAATTTTAATGATCACATTACAATGTCTTAAAAAGTGCAACTACAAATAGACCTTGTACTAAAATATTAAGATGTCATTATATGTAACTTTGGTGTAAAAACCTTTTCCAAAATATAAAGAATCTATTCATGTCTTATGAGGCAACGAACAGCTCCAATGAATTTAAAGAGCTGCATTTTTAATTTCATTTAGAATTATTGGTCAACATATATGTCCACTGGAAATATTATTCAATCATTTCTGTTGCCCAATCTGTTATACAAATGGCACTGCATTCAAACATTCTGCCGTTTTTAGGACAGGAACTCTCCGTTCACATTCAACGGACTAGATACTAATTTTATAGTCTGACAGTACTTGATTATGATCAAATAATCCACAAATCCAGAATGCCCTTGTATCAGTGGTAATGTACTTTTCTTAACTACATGGCATGATGTTAACCAAGGATTGTTAATTATATTAACAAATGTTCCTTGTTTTCCATACCTGTGGAATTCTGAGTACACACACTATCCCCACCTTTTCCCCACTTCCCACATTTAGAAGCAAGCACTTACTGGCTTATGACTTAACCATCAACACTTTTAAAATCTAGTGCCTTTTATATTTATGTGGATTTAAACAGTGTGGGGTTTTGAGTTTATATTTTTACAAACAACTATTCCAGTTATCTCAGTCATTCATTCCTAATAAAATTCGAGAACTTTTTACTATAAAAATGTGGAAATAATGGCTGAAATCCTGTTTGTTAGTTCTAACTAGAGGTGAGCCTTTCAATCAAGCAATATAGGTAAATGTAATTAATTCAATGGGTCTGCTATAGTCAGGACTAACAATAGAATTTAAGTCCAAATGTGATTACAAAATTTATTTTATTTATATCCTGTCTTTCTCCAAAAATGGAACTGAAATTGTCTTATAATACACGTCAAAATTTAATTCTATTGTTGTATAACAATTACTCTACATGAATTTTGTAAATTATATTCCTAACGCCAATTCCTTTGCTTGTCATCTGACAAGTAATGAGAGCACAGGGATCAAATACAAGAATTAAGCGGGGAAAACTTCTCCTTTTAAAAGTACAAGTAGTGTGTTATTTTAGATGCAACACACCATGGTTTGGCACTACATGATCAAGCTCTATGCTCATAGCCTGAATTTTAAAAACAGATTTTTTTATTAAATAAACAATTTTATTTCAATTGTGTGTTTTTTTTAATCTTAATAAAATACTAAATTTCTATGTTGACTTCTTTTTAAAATAACAGTTAAAACCAAATCTCATTACAAACTAGCTAGCAAAACATATACATCCATTTTTTATATTAAATGAACATACCACTGTATCACAATCTCTCTCACACACACATTAGCTAAAATCAAACATGGGGATTTGTTTAAGGTTTTTTGTCTCGTGAAAATAACTTTAGCCTGTCTAGAACTAATTGCCAATTCTTGCTTGGGTTTCTGAGCTTTCACTTGCTGTTTCTGAGCAAACTGACATTACATGATATAACAAGGAATCCAAAAGGACTAAACTGAGACTGTCATGCTTTGGACATATAAAAAAAAGATGATGCTTGGCAAGACAGAAGGCAGTAAGAAAAGAGTAAGCCCCCATTACAGATGGATAAACTCCAGTCGAGGAACCCATGGCCCTGAGTCTACAAGATCTGAGCTGGGCTGCAGAGGATAGGGTGACTTGGTGGTCTCTCGTTTCGTACATAAGGTTGCCACAAGTTGAAGTCAACTTGACAGCAGTTTAACAACACCAAACATCCTCTGCAGGTACAAAGAGAATATTTATTCACTTAATATTGTCTACTCAATGCTAAGAAAACAACATGGAGTTGTAGGAAAGCTCTCTATTATTTTTTCCTGCCTTTGACTAAAAAATTATGTTGGGAGCGCAGAACATGAGGTGTAAGTGTTAAAGTTTTAAGCACAGTATACATTTCTTTACTGCTAAGATAAATAATTTAAATACCAGAAAAAAATGTTTTGTTTTGTTTTGTTTTAAAAGCAAGCAAGATAGTGTAGTTGATAAATGTTCTAAACTCTGGTCTTTGGGTACCCAGTTCAAGGTACCCGACCCCTATGGCTCACTACTCACTATAAATGTCAATTCCTAGACACTTCACTCCATACATCTGAAGAAGTAGATTGCTGTCTATAAAAACTTACACTACCAACTTCTTCCTTTCTCTCTGTTAGTTTCAAAGATGCTGCAATACTCCTTTGCAAACTGCCTTCGGTGTCTACTATCCTCTTTGCTCATATGGAAGACTGTCCTCTTGAGTACATACCCAATAACTGAATTGGTAGGGATAGTCCCAATTAATCTTATGTGGTTCAACTTTTTCAGCTGCTAAAATGTCCCAGTTTTTCTCTCTCCTCCTCCCACTTTCTCCATTTGTCCTCGCTTACTTTAATTGTGGCAAATTGAATTCAAAGTGCAAACATAGTTTCCACTCAGTGTGGGAAGAAGAGAGGAATCTTCCTGGTAGGCTCAAATGAAAGCAGATTCAGCCCCTTCTGCACTGTGTGATCTTCCTCTTTTATAACTTTTGCCCTCTTAATTCCATTCTGATGCTGCTTCGCCACAGGGTTTCCTAGTTTTAATCTGTGAACTGTTGAAAGCAAGTACAATATCTAGGTAAAGTGCTAAGGTGTCTATTGATGGATGTCTAGAGGTGCTGTATAAGCAAAGGTAGCCATCAGCTGATAGTAACTGTAATAGGTAGTGTGACACATCAATTTAACAGTCTAGATCTATTGTAATGAACTACATACTGTTAATCCAATAACATAAAAAATCCACCAAACCATGATATCTTTAGTGGGTTACACTCACACAAACTTAACATACTGTTAAGTTTCTGTGAGTGTATCTTATCATTCCTAAACTACTGAAGCAGCAGGCACAGCTTGGCATTTTATTAATTTATTGATTACCTAAACTTATAATAAGAAAGATACGTCTTACATTACACAGGCTATCCCATCCTGGGTGTTGTAAAATGTTCTACTGAGTTGTGAATTACTATATTTTAAATCAGAGTTTTATCCTTTTATTGTTAATGCAGAAAAATAAACAAGTATTTAAACTGGTGCAACAGCAAGCAGATTAAAACCTACAGTAGTAATGAGACAGCACAGCAAAACAAAGTAAGATCAAATCTGTGGATCATTAAAGAAAACAAGGGATGGTGCCCCTTGCAGTTTCTGCTACCAAAATGGCCTGGCATGATTTGATGGTGAGATTACACATTGGATCAATTGTAACTCCAGACGAAGAATTTTGGCTATTTTGTCAGTTACTTAAGTGCCCTATGGGAGTATGTACAATTGGAACAACTTTTGTAATCTGCTTTTAATTTTTAATTAATTTATATCCCACCTTCTCCTCAAATGGGTTCCAAGTTGAGTAACAATGCAGATTAAAACAAAATAATGATCATTATAATAAAAAGTTTTAAAACAAATAAGATATCCTGTGAAATAGAGATTTAATTTAAAACAATTTTAAAGCATTAAAGATGCGATAATGAGACTAAAAGGACGACACCCCCCTTAAAATATCCTTGTGCAACCAATAGTTAATAGCGAAAAGCCTGTTTAATTATAAAAGAGTTAACCTGCAGGTGGAAAGAGAGCAGAGAGGAGTCCAGCCAATTCTCCTGTGGGAGGGAATTCTGTTGCCAGAATGCAGCTACTGTGTTGTGACTAAAAATGCTTGCCGTGATGAAACTGAAAATAAGACTGAAAGAAAGCCCTCTCCTGAGAACCTTATAACTCAGGCAGGCTACTATACAAAGTGCAGTCTTTCAGATACCCCAGACTTAAGTCATATGGGGCTTTATAGGTGATAACCAGCACTTTGAATTGGCCTGGAAAGAGACTGGAAACTAGTGAAGCTGTTACAACAGGGAAGTTTTATCTTCCCTATAAATAGACCTAGGCAGCGATCTAGCCACTACGTTTTGGATTCAGCGAAGTTTCCAGCCAGGTTTCAAAGGTTGCTCCAAATAAAGTGCATTACAGTAATGCAAGCAGGTTGCAATCAAAGTGTGTGTCATCATAGCCAAATCTAACGTCTAGAGAAATATAAGCACAGCTGGCAAATTAGTTTTATCTGTGCATACAAGTCGTGGCCACTGGTAAACCCTGTGCTTAGATCAGGGATAATTCCAGGAGTATATTGAAGCTGTGAAGCTGAGATTTCAGGTTAAGTATAACCCTATCTGACACCAGCTGAATCCCTATTTCCTGACCAGCTTTTTGGCTGACCAGGAGCAACTCTTTTTCATTCTTTCCCCCCCTCTTTCTCTTCTTGGAATTAGACTTGAAAAATCCAGTATTATAAAAGGTAAAAATAAAGGATTATGGATCAGAATTCAAAATTACCTTAACAGATTAGCTAGCTGGGCCAGAACTAACAAAATGAAATTCAACAGGGAGAAATGCAAGGTACTACACTTAGGCAGAAAAAAAATTAAATGCACAGATCTAGAGGGATCTAGAGTCTTAATTGACAATAAACTAAAGATGACAGTGATGAAGCAGTTTAAAAAACCAATATGATCCCGCATCACTACGATTGTAGTGTCTAGATCAAGAGAAGAAATAGTACTACTGTATTCTGCTTTGGCCAGGCCTCACTTGGAATACTGTGTCCAGTTCTGGGCTCAAAAAGGATATCGACAAGTTGGAGCATGTCCAGGCAAAGGCGACCAAAACAGTGAAACGTCTGGAAATCATGCCCTATGAAGAGCTGTTTAGGGATCTGGGTATGTTTAGCCTGGAGAAGAGAAGGTTAAGGGGTGATATAATGGCCTTGTTTAAATATAGTATTTGAAGGGATATCCTATTGAGGAGGGAGCAAGCTTGTTTTCTGCTGCTCCAGAGAATAGGACCAGGAACAATGGATGCAAGTTACCTGGAAAAGGGATTCCACCTCAACATTAGGAGGGACTTTCTGACAATAAAGGCTGTTCGACAGTGGAACATACTCCCTCGGAGTGTAGTGGAGTCTCCTTCCTTAGAGGTCTTTAAACAGAGGCTGGATGGCCATCTGTTGGGGATGCTTTGATTGAGAATTCCTGCATGGCAGAATGGGGTTGGACTGGATGGCCCTTCTGGTCTCTTCCAACTCTATGATTCATGGTAAGCAACAAAACAGAGTTTGCAATTACATCCATGCAGTTATCATTATATTTGATAAGCTATCAAAGAGGAGCTACATGAGTACAGAACTCAATTGCTTAACACAAAACTACACATTGCCATTATATCTAAGTGAAACATTTCAGCATATCCCTTGCAAATCTTTTTGCCTTGTCAGTTGAGATGATCTCAACAACTCTATCATCTCCTTTCCAAACTGATCTCACACTATTGTTCCCAAAAAAGCCACGGCTATCATAAAAGCATTTCTGTGAGGATAAATGGATAAAGAGAAATCCACACCAACAGAGCTCCTCATGTGCACTAAAAAAAAAACCAGTTCTGTTTTGGAATTCCTTCTGCATTCCCACCCATTGAACTTGGACTTCATTATTTACTCCCTAACTCTTTGGAACATAGTTGGGCCCAAGAGTGCTTTTAAAGAAGGGTTCATCTTCAAAATGTGTTAGAATCAACAAGCGTACCTTTATGTATTCATTCAGCAAACACAATAATTCATCATTTCCCACACACACACACAATTTTTAAAATTAATAGGAATGGATTAGGAGCATGTGAGGTACACCAAAACCCCATATATCCTACAGATAGGATGGCTTTAATGCTCATAAATTTCAAGAACATTCATATTGCTGTAGTATCACATTTGTTCAACATCTGGCAGCATATGTATTTGTCAACAATAGTCTAAATCACATTGTTCATCACAAGTAAAGTTGATTCATTGGTTCAGTACAATACCTATGTATCTACCACTAAATTCAACAATTGGTTCATTGAGTCTACTCTGGCACTAACCAAAAGGATTTTGACTAATATGATTATCAAAAGATCCTTTAAAAAATCCAGTGTCTGTCTTATACAAAGACAACCCCCCCTAATATATCAAACACATCAGGCTACTATATTATATTAAGAAAATTAATAATATATATGTGCCTTTAATTTAACAAAGTTTAACAAACTGTCTTCAAATCATGTGTCTTTAAGTCATTTCTGACTTATGGGAAACGGGTTTTTTCTGGAGATGAAAATCTGTGACTTGCCAAAGTCACCCAGTGAGCTTCCATAGCCAAGCGGGAATCAAACCCTGATCTCTGGAGTTGTAGTCTAACACTCAGACCTACACCCACTAGCTCACGCCTTCAAATTAACTCGAACTAAATTTCACTACTATTTGGACCCTATCAGATGAGTTTCTAGATGTTAAGCTTCTAGACTCTGCAAATATCAAACCTAGAACATGAGACTGATTCTTTTGTACCCAGTCTCCACTATGCTAGAAAGATATGGGATTATAGGGGAAATTACATTCTCAAAAGCAAATTTAAGTAAAATATTTAAATATTTGAAATATAAATACATTTAAGTAAAATATTTACTCATACCAGGTGTGAGCAATGCTTTAGGGTCTACACACTGTTTCTGCTCTCTCCCAGAAAGTGGGAGGGGGGGGCATAGGCTCCTCTGTCCTTGACCACCCAACCCACCTTGCATGCCCTTTGGGGAGCAAAGTCAAATCATCACCTTGGAAGTCTCTGAAGATACAATCCCCCAGTTTTACACAATCTTCTCAGACCTGTTTTAGGCCAGAAGATATCCTTTATAAAACTGGCTGGTCACTTCCAGTTTGTCAAAAGGGGGGCTCTCTTTTCTTGGACTAAAATAATCTTGGGGCATGAAATTGCATAAAAAGGGGAAATCGCCACCCTGCACTATTTTGGCTCCAAAAATTGGGAAATGGGGGGTGCACTACGTGCTGAGGAACAAACACATGCAACTCACAGGCCACAATTTGCCCATCTCTGGTGTCTATAGTAGTATCTCAGCCAGATAGGTCATGCTCATTTATTTCATAGATGATAAAGCTTGTCAATCTAACTGTTCAGAAGAGTGAGGATTCAAACCAAGGAAACACATATTTTAGGAGTAAACCTAAACTGCAACAATCACTAAGGTATTACTTCCATTTCATAAACCAGCAGATCACAAATGGCTCCAATTATAACAACCAAAGGAGAGGAAAAAATAAGCAGGCAACAGGAAGCTCTTCATCTTTTTGAGAAGCATACGCCCAAATATTTCACTTCTATTTTAACATCTTAATAACAGCAGTTACTAAAAACTTGTCCACATCTGTGTGCACAAGTTGCATATTTTCTACCATAAATACAGATTTTAGCTAACAAGATGAAGTAAACTAAACAGTACTTCAGTTACTCTGCATTTTCTCAAAGTCTAAAAATTGGTAGAGTATGTGACAGGTCCATCTCATTTTTCTTAATGATGTTTTTATTATTCTTTCACCCAATTAAAGCAGAAATGGATATTGCATCTTCTGACTGTATAATTGTTATTGTAATCTGTTTTCGATCACTGCTTGGGAAATTGGTCCAAAACAACATAAACTATCCACAGCCTCAAAATTCAAGTCATTTTCTTTTACTACGACACTTAAGGAGACATCTATCATGTTGCTCTGGTAGCATGTGAGTATTATGGCAAAAAAAGTTATTTGTAAGTTGGGAAAAGACATTACGAAAGGCACCTTTTACTGCAAAGTAATGCATAACTCATAACCGAGAATTTTATTCCTTAATAGCCAATAAAATATAAAATATCAAATCTAAGAAATATGCATATTCAGTTCTAACATATAAATAATAAAGTGCACACTGTGTTAAAATATGAATTCATACTCTTTTTTAAAAAATATAGGTTATTCAAAGGACATGTTTCACTTTTAGTATAACACCATCAGCAATAAGAAAGATCCTGAACATAAGGCTAGTCCTAAATATGCTCACATGACATTAAAGCTTAGGAAACCACTACCAAAAAATATGTTTTGGATTTTTTTTATTTATTATATTTATTTATTTATATCCTGCCCTTTCCCCAAAACTGGGACTCAGAGCGGCTCACATTTAAAAAAGTACAGTTAAAAGCATACAAAAGTAGTACATTAAAACAGAATTAATTACTATATTAAAATAAGTTACATATCAAAATAATAAAATACAACTGAAAAGATAAAAATGTTAAAAATACTTTAAAACAATCCAACGCCACCCCATGCTTTAAACAGGTAGGTCTTTGCCTGCCAACAGAAGGCCAACAAGGAAGGGGCCATTCTGGTCTCCCAGGAAAGGAAGATCCACAGTCTAGGGGTAGCCATAGAAAAGACCTCTCTCATGTTCCCACCAAATTTCAATGGTGGTGGGACAGAGAGAAGGGCCTCTCCAGAGGATTTCAGAGCCTAGGCTGGCTCATACAGTGAGATGTGGCAGGGACGTAGCCAGGATTTTAGGAAGGGGGAGGGGGTCCGGACTTAGTGTCAGCATTATAATTGGGCTTGCGTGCAGTGGTGCAGCAGAACTCACCATTCATTTTTCTAATGGAAGGGGAGGTCCGGACCCCAAGGACCCCCCCCCTTAGCTACGTCCCTCGATGTGGTCTGACAAATAGGTTGGACCTGAGACATATAGGGTTTTATATGTCATAACCAGCACTTTGAATTGTGCTTGGAAACAGCCAGTGGAGCTATTTCAATAGGGGTGTTGTGTGACCTCTAACCTAACCCTGTTAACAGCCTGGTTACAACTCTCTAGACCAGCTAACATTTCCAAACACTCTTCAAAGGCAGCCAAAAGTAGAGTAGTCCAAATGGGATGTAACCAAAGCATGTACCACCAAGGCAAGATTTCAAGGTGCACAAGTTTTAAATGTGCAAAAGCACTTTTGGTCACTGCAGAAACCTGGGCCTCCAGGTTCAGCACCAAGTACCTGCATCTTCAGGAGGAGAGTAACCCCATCTAACACAGGGCTGGATCCCTATTCGCTGATCTGCCTTCTAACTGAACAGGAGCACCTCTGTCTTGGCTGGATTAAATTCCAATTTGTTTGCCTTCATCCAGTCCATTACTGATGCCAGACCAGGACAGCCTCTTTGGATTGAGGTGAAAAGGAGTAGCAGAGTTGGGTGTCATCCGCAAATTGATGGCACCTCACCCCAAAACTCTGGATGACCCCTCCTAGTGGTTTTATGTATATATTAAATAGGATGAGCATTTATTCGCATTTCACTGGGACCTATGTATTATTTTGTTGTATCATGCCAACAGGCCATGTCCAGTCTGAACCAACAGGACATGTCTATTCAGAAGTAACTCACACTGAATTCAGTGAGGCATACTCTCATGTCTACTCTGAAGTATCATTATGCTCAGTGAGAGACCTATTCTCAGATAGTGCGTACAAACATGCAACATGCATTACACATCTTTTAGATCTAAAACAAATAATGTCTTGGAATGCCAACTATATATTTTATTAAAAGAAATTAATACACTTACTGATATATCTGTTTACTGTGGTCTAATGTGTTTCTTATAGTCTAGAGATGTTTTTAGTACAATAAAAAGCAACTGCCTTATATGAAATTCTTATTACAATTTTTGCAAAACTGGAACACAACAGTCCTAAAATGTACACATGCACTTGGAATTCATTTCCATCAACTTCAATATACTCCATCATCTCTCTGTAAATATAGTCTATGAAGCTAAGAGTTTCTTGTAATATATTTCTTTTTGTATCAAACCAGCATGACATCCTAGCTCAAACTAAGATGAAAAGCCCTTCCTCCAGTCCATCTGCCTGGTCCAGGTCTCAGAGGGAGAGAAGACGGCTGGACACCACCATTCCCTTCTCCTTTTGTGTCATGTCTTTAGACTGTAGCCCGCGGACAGGAAACTGTCCTAATTAAAAAAAATGTAAGCCACTCTGAGAGCTTTTATAACGGAAGAGTGGAGTAATATACTCCAAATAAATAAATACATCTCCCCAAAATTAATGCAATCATTTTATGTTGACAATGTGTGATAGATGTGCTGTAAGAATCTGTGAATATCATATATTTTTGTCTTCATGCAAGCATTCCAAACACCTGTAAATACCATTTACACAGCTATATATAAGTAAATTGGAAAATAAAGATAAAAACCAGTAATTTGCACTGAAATCCCTGAACCATAATGAGAAAAGCTCAGGAAGTTGCTGGAAAAATGAATGCTAGCCATATGTATCCATTCCATACAGGCCCATGTCCATCCTCAGTAAAGGTGCATCTACACTGTAAAAATAATTCAGTCTGACAACACTTTAAGTGCTTTACCTCTACCCTAGGGATCCTGGGATTTGTTTTCCCAGTTTCTTTAGACTTCTCTGCCAAAGATGCCTCACAAAACTGCAAATCCCAGAATTCGGTAGGATGGAATCATGGCATTAAAGTGATGTCTACATTATATTACAGTGTAGATGCACCCTAAGACTCAATAGCCAAGGACGGGTGAAACATTTTTTATGTGCAGGAACAATATACTGCATGGAGCAGCCACAAATTAAGGAACAGGGCACATCACCATAGCTGAAGACTTCTTCGTAGGTTTCCTTCCAGTGAATTATCTTTTGTTTAAATACTGTATCTGTAACATACAGCTGCGGTCATGCGCGTGTAGGGCAACAGTTTGTGTTTTCATAGCGTGACTGGACTGTGGTCAATCAGACAAATCAGGCAAGACTATATTTTTAACAGGTACATTTGACCACATTAATGAAAAGCTCAAACTGTTGCCCATATTCTGTACAAAGTAGCACACCATATGTAGTAATATTTAAACACCTGTGATGGAGCTATTAATTTCTATAAATGCCTATTAATGGAAGATTAGTAGTAGTAATAGTAGCCGTGGTAGCTTTAGTATCACACTTTTCTCCCAAAATTGGGATTCAATGTAACTTACAATTTAAAAGAACATATGATAAACTTTTTAAATATCCAATTAGTTTTCATGCAATGTGTTTATTTTTTTAAAAATGCTATCTGCATCAGATAGTAGCCATGAAGGACTAAGTACAACTCACAGGAGTACTAAAAGCAACAATTTAAGTTAATTATTTTTCCTGTGAACTGGATAACATACAAAATGGCTGCATATATTGTTCACTATTTGTTCACTACTAACACCACCGCAAATAACCGCAACTAATTGTGCTCTCTGCAGCATATTTTTACAGTATGTGGTTTTTAAATGTGTGCACATGCACACGCCAGCACACAAAGTTGCCTCATATTTTACCGGTTTAACCGCAAAAGCAGCATAAATTCATTCAATAATTCATTACATGTCAAACTGCCATGGAGCAAATGTCTCCGTTTTGGAACAGCTCGGATTTTCTTAAAGTCTGCATATTACTGGGAGACAGGCTTGTTAAGGTTGTGATAGAGGTCTGTTATAGAGGTCCCCCCATGCAGCAAAATTAATTTTGGATCTGATCTATTTTATGTCAAATGGCCTTTTAAAACTAGCAGTGGATGCATTGGGGGGGGATCATTTGTAAAAGAGCAAATACATTATACCCACTATTAACCAATTATAGGGAACCTAGATACTAAAATGTCACACACGCAGGGAACACAGGCAACAGAAAACATTTGTGACCAAAACAGTAAACTCAATACATCTAAATCTACTGTACTCAGTAGGGCTCACCATAATACTAAGCACCTGCAGCTGCAATTCTTTAGCAGTTTACCCGGAAGTAATCACTGTTAAAAATCATATGAGACATGTTTCCAAGAAGACATACAGAACACACTGGAATTCCATAATTTTAATTACATTTATTATTGGCAGCTAACCTGTTCTAGACTGTGTTTCTTCACTTCTATCCTCTTTCTGTATCTGTTTTTCACAATCCATCTTGGACCACAACAGTGCAAGAAAAAAAATCATGTGTTAAACAGATCTCCCAAGAGAGCAAAGAGGCTCACATCAGGTTCCTGAAAGTCTTTGCAGCAAGGAACACGTTTTGTAAAAGAAAAAGAAATAAAAGAATGTACACGATATATTGAGCTTATTCTATCTTAAAAGACATTTAGTTGAAAGGAATGACATCACACTGTTCAATCGTTATGCACAGGCCTTCAAAAGTTGTGCACATATTTGGATAGTCTGGGTCCATCGAGTATTCAGAACTCTATGTTCATTTAGACTCTTTTCAGTTCATTTTGATTATTATTGATATATAATGACATTATATTGTTCCGACTCCATGCATCCCCCCCCTATGTAAAAAGGAACTGGTAATACAAACATTTCTCACTACTATATGAAAGGAAGTGCCCCTATCCAATAAATTTACTTGCAAGTAGAGCACTAATTCCTTATAAATGAGTTCTAGAGTGCATGCATCCTCAAAAAAAATCTTAACAACTTAGACAACATCACTGCTAACACAATCACTGTCACAAAGGGGGGGGTCAAAGAAATACTCTTACAATTCATTTTCTAGAAAACATATTTTAGTGGAGAGGAAGACTGTACACCATCGATCCTCTTTCTTGTAATCTAAATCCAGGACACTCATTCTTCCACAAATACAAGAAACTACGTAACAAATGGATGAGTGCTTAGCTTAAATATGGTGGGAAAATACACTGTGGGCAGATAATTAAATATTTTCTCGAAATCACAGCTCTTCAAATGTTGGTCAGTTGTGGCTTTAGCTCTTAAAACAGTTTCACTTATAGAATGTCCTATACAAAACTGCATCTGTTTCTGCAGAGTTATACAGTAGGAACCAATTACAATAAGATTGATTCATCATTTACAAGGGGGGAGTTACATCTAAGCACACTCTATAGTTCAAAGTCAATATTTGTGTGTCCGCGAGAGCGTTTCCCTCTAGAAATGTTGCCCGTCTTGTTCTTTCTCTCATCCATCACAGACCCAGTCGTCGATTAAACACTTTTTGGTTGTAATCTACCTTCAGGCAGACATAAGTCTTCCTGCCACTAAAAGAGGGTACTCTAAAATTAAAGTACTTTTAACTGTGACTAGAAGAAGCATGGGGTAGTGGTGTGAACACTGGTTTACAACTCCCGAGATCGGGTTTGACTCCCTGCTCAGCCATCAACTGAAGGACCTTTGGCAAATCATACCTTCAGCCACTGAGGAAGACAAGGGCAAACGCCCCGCTATAGCATAGCAATAGCAAGTACATTTCTATACTACTTGTCAGTGCACCTAAACAGTTTACAATGTGTAAGCTAATTGCCCCCAACAAGCTGGGTATTCATTTTAGTGATCTACGGAAGAATGCAAGGCTGAGTGGATCCTGGGGCCCCTGCCTGGGATCAAACTCACAGCCTTATGGCTGTAAATGCCTGCAGTACAGGCATTTAACTTTTGTGCCATGAGAGCTCCCTAAGCCCTTGTCCTTAGGATAAGATAGTAAATGATGGCACCAACACTGAACTGAATTTATAAAAATTAAATACAATGGGCCTTTGGCATCCACTGCAGTTTGGTTCCATGAACCTCCCAGGGATAACTAAATTTGTGGTGTTCAAGTCCCATTAAATACAATAGCATAGTGACATGGTATCCTTTATATAAAATAGAGAAATCAAGGATTGCTTTTGGGATTTAGATCTTTTTAAAAATATTTTCAAGCCGTGGATAGTTGAATCCAAGGATAAAGAATCTGTGGATATGGAGGGCCAACTGTAATGCTTTCTGGTGGACAGTATTGAATGGTGCACTCAACTATATGACTGTATAGAATCAGTGATACCACAATGAGATTACTTTGGCCATCACACTTACCTTGTTCTCCTATGATATGGACAGACTTCTCATGCATCCCATCCTGCATTGTTTGATATGACTCTCCTCCTAAGATGTTTTTCCGGGCTCCCATCTGGCTGTGGAATGTGGATACGCAGAGGAGGGACATCCAATTTATTTCCTGGGACATCCATAAGTTAACTTATCCTGACATCCAAGCCATTGCGATCTCAATTACATATTGCTCCTTTTTAGTATGATGATAACTATAAGAACGAACATTCTGGAGAAAGTGTTCAAATAAAGCTAAGCCATGGCCAGGCTTTTCAATAAAAGCAGCATGTTGTATTAGTGAAAAATGCTTTCCTTTCACCATCACTCCCTCTGCATTTCTTGGCTAAAGCAGGACAACAGCTTAGTTTGATATTATGATGACATATAATTTTCTGCTCCCAATGGAAAAATGGCCTATTTACTGTTTGGGAGGCATGTCATCAACAGTTTTAAAAATATTGTCATATATGTAAGAAGGAAGGAAGGAAGGAAGGAAGGAAGGAAGGGAATATGATGGTTGCAGAAGCTATTCCATATGTAAACCAATTGTACAGGCAATGCATGGCCATTATTCAGCCATGCATTATGTGGGTCTTTCTGCTTTTGAATGGGGGAACATAGTGCACATGTAAGCATTTTGTGTACTATAATGGACCAACAAGGGCTTCACTGTACAAGTGTGCAGGTAAGCCTAAAACATGTGCAGAAGTGACTATGTGGATTTTATATCTTCTAGTAATATATCCCACAGACTGCATGAAAAATCACAGGCAAAAAAAAAAACAATACTAGAAGTCAGTTGGGCTTTCCTAGCAGCATGGCAAATGATTGCAAAGCCAAAGGAAGAAGAGAGGGAATGACAACAGATGTTTGCCTCATGATGATGGTAAATATGTTTGTGCCTAAAACACTGGAGGAACTATTTGCAAGCACTTTACCCATGTGAAAATGTGACCCCTGTAATCCTGTCAAGGTCAGAAAGACTGAAGCTGATGTGCTGACTAAGTGCTGATTAGGCAGCGAGAAAGGTACCCAGGGGCAATATTAGCATGAAGAACTAGTTGTGATGGGTGCAGGGCTATGACAGTAGACTGGGAGCAATCTTTTTCACATTCTTTCTGATTTGTCTACTCAGAAATGAAGAATTTTATCTTTGTGGAAGCAGGAAAATTTCATTCTTCCAGAGGAAGAACACAAGTGTCTTGGAAAACAGAATCCATATGGATTTTACTGGAAAACGTAAAGTGTGAGACTATTCATCTTTTAAGGATGTAAACCTATATACACATCCATCAGAGAGTAGCAATGGAAAGAACATTCCAAAGTGGTTTTTAAAAATGATTTTCTTGAGTGTCAGGAAACCCCGACAAAGAGAATCCTATGAGAATGTTCACATTTTAGAATATATTTTGTGCAAAATTCACTTGTGGGCTGCTTTGTTTATTCTTCACAAAAAAGCATTTTACATACAGGAAAAAAAATAGTCATGCAGAGAAAATAATGTTTCTGCACAAAAGTAAATTACCAAGGAGTGTAGCTGTTCTAGGAGCATACCAGTTCAAAATGTAGTGGGAGGAGTGTTATGGTTGAATGATTCTCCAGCGTTGCAAACTCCTATCAAGAAGGATTCTAGGACCCTCTAATGCAGGGGTAGGCAACCTTTTTGACCCAGGGGCCGGGTTGCTGTCCCTCAGACAACTCGGGGGGGCTGAAGCAAAAAAAAAAATTAAATATTTTTTTTAAAATAAATAAATAAACCTGGACAAATGTAGGGATTTTTTTTTAAATGGAGGACACTTTTTTAATTAAAAAAATGGAGGACAAGCAAAAAAATCTGCTGATTTTTTTAAAAAAATGTTAATATAAATGCATGTTTCTGAGGCTTCTATAGACAATTGCCCCCCTTGCTCCTCCTTGCCTGCCGCTTGCCCCTGCTTGCTCCTCCTTGCCCGCCGCTTGCCCCCGCTTGTTCCTCCTTGCTCCCCTTACCCACCACTTTCCCCTCCTTGACCCCCTTGACCGCCGCTTGCCCCTGCTTGCTCCTCCTTTCCCCCCTTGCCCGCCGCATGCCCCCACTTGCTCCTCCTTGCCCCCGCTTGCCCCCACTTGCTCCTCCTTGCCCACCGCTTGCCACGCACGCAAAGGCCCCGTGCTCTTGCATGGGAGGCCAAAGAAAGCAGTGGTGGTCAAATATGATATACATGAGGAAAGATTTGTAAACTGCAAATTCTGATTCTGGAAATCAAATAATAGGCTATGCAAATTCTGAGAAACTTCTTGCCCTGCTGTTTTCTCCCTTGAAGCAACTTGTTCTTGAGGTACTATTTTTCATCAAGTAGACCTAATTGAATCATAGAATCGTAGAGTTGGAAGAGACCTCAAGGGCCATCCAGTCAAACCCCATTCTGCCATGCAGGAACTCTCAATCAAAGCATCCCCGACAGATGGCCATCCAGCCCTGTTTAAAGACCTCCAAGGAAGGAGACTCCACCACTCTCTGAGGAGTGTGTTCCACTGTCCAACAGCTCAACAGTTCCTCCTAATGTTGAGGTGGAATCTCTTTTCCTGTAGCTTGTATCCATTATTCCGAGTCCTGTTCTCTGGAGCAGGACCACCTCCAGATGATAATAAAATACAAAATGGCTCCTGTGAGTCTACTGTCTGGCAAACTCTGCCTAGGGCAATGTAACACAAGTGCTGATGATGTATAGGGTTGCCAGAGTGAAAACAAGAGAGAGCAACCGTATCTTTAATGGTAGTATATAAAAGGGAATTGCTGCAGGTGTTACTTATTATCTGTCTGCATGACAAAGAAAATTTGCTGAAGTTCCTCCCTCTATATAACCATTAAAATATAGGCACCTTATTCATCTTTTAATCTGGTAACTCTAATCCTGAGTCCTTCTGTTACCATTAATGTTAATATTTTAGTGAGTCCATCATGAACAAAGACAACTGATATAAGATATAACTGATCGCAACAGAGTTTCTTTGCGGTATTTTCATTCCCTTGCACACTTTGACCACTCTTTTCCCTGGACATATCAACTTTCTAAAACTTAAATTCACATTTTAAGTTACTACAGTGTTAGAAATTTGGGGACTGAAGGAAAATTTCATTGGGGAGAACAGAATTCTTATTAGGTGGGCAATGTCCTCTTTTTGTGACCCCACCAGATAGATACAGCCCTGATAATATCTGTAGTATAGACAAGATCTGAAGTTTATGGTGAGGAGAATTTCATCCTTTAAAAAGAATGCAGCTTGGCACAGTGCAGCCCTGCAACCAAATTAAGAATGAATGAGGATAGTAATTTTTAATTGTTTTGTGAGCATGAGGAAAGGGGAGGGGAAAACATTTATTCACCAGATTCAGTAATTAGAGCAGGGCAGTAGTACTGCATGGCACGATGTGAAGCTTTTTTTTCCCAGTGGTTTTTGTGAGGGAGCTCGCCAGATGTGCTCAAATATTTACAAGTGCACCATATTCACATGTTTTTCAAATGCTGACCCTGCTGATCTGCAAAGGTCTGCTTCACTTTTAGCCTGGAGCATGGCAGCAAGTAGGGCACCACTGGCAATATTTTAAAAAAACAAGAAAGAAGGCAGGTTGGCACTCTTTCAATTATCGGTATTTGGCTCAGGTAAGGACAGCACAGCCCAATCGAGGTTTGTTTTTTAAATTGCTCTGCCCTGTCCATAATTACTAACTGTTTTCTAACAGTGGGAAGCAGGAGCACAATTGTTTGCCAATGCCATTCAGTGTGATCCTGTTTACTCAGAAGTAAATCCCACTGAATTCAGTGGGGCTTATTCCCAAATAAGTGTAGTAAGAATTGTAGCCTTGGTCTCACTGATTTAAAAATGAAACATCAGCATGATATTTGACATGTAGTGAAATCAATGAGACTGAAATTTGTGTAACTTGGTTTCCTCAGAGTTCCCAATATGTTATGAACCTGTGAGATGCTGATCCATGAAGGCTGGCCATGTGTCCTCTGGACTTTGCAGAGGAGCAGCCTTCTGTCTGAAAAGCAGGGGAAGGACATGTCAAGCATGTGGAAAGCACATGTCCTCCAGTTGAAGGGCCATTCAATCCAAGTATAGTTGAAGCTACTGTTAGAAGAAGACAGAACAAGATCTTTTTATGGGTACCCATAAACAGCCAGCAAGGTGTAGTGGTTTGGGCATTGGACTACAACACTGAAGACCAGTGTTTAAATCCCTGCTCAGCCATGGAAATCCACTGGGTGACTTTGAGCAAGTCACACTTTCTGTACCTTGGAAGAAGGCAAACCCTCTGAGTAAATCTTGCCAAAAATTCCTGTGATAGGTTTGCCTTGGGGCCTCCTTAAGTTGAAAATGTCTTGAAGGCACACAGTAACATGAATAGTTAGCACTTGGATGGTAAACTAAGAAGGCACACAAGTCATCTGGTCTCAGTAGGGATGCAATTGTTCATAAATTTTATTCTCACAGGAAAGATTGAATAATTGTATCATTTTTCTCCTTGCTGCAATATAGTAATCAAAAACAGCAGTTTTCAAAGACTATTTTCTACAAATAATGAATATATGGGATGGGTTTGCACAGAGAACAGCATTCTCTGCACTGAAAACAACTTTTTCTCTGCAGAAAATAGAAAGCAAGCATAGTGTAGAGGAAACTTATTTTCTGTGCCCAAAAGTCTGACAGTTGTTTTGGTGCGAACTGAGATGTGCAAAGATTCTCACCCATCTGGGGGTTCTTCTTGTCAGAGTTTCCTGATCCTTGATAAACCTATTGTGCAACCTTTAGAAAATATATTTAAATATTCTTTCTATCCCTACTGCTGAGGTATATTGTATAGGATTCAGATGATGTACTACACTAGTAGTTGTACTTTTCCCAAGGTTGCATGGTGATAAGATAAAACAGACAAAAATTTTCAGCCTCAAACAGCCTATTTCTCTTGTTTTTTGCTTGCTTCATGACTCCCACTCCCCCTTCAGCTGATGCCACCTATTTATACCAACATAGGACACCAGAAAAAATCAGGGCATTGTATTTCAGTTTAAAGGGCAAGGAAACATTTGGCTTTCCAGACTTTTTGGCATCATTGCCCATGTTTTGTTACTATAGGTCATGCTGGCTGCAACTTCTGAAATTTGAAGTCCAAAATATCTAGAGGACCAAAGTTTCCCTATTTCTGATTTAAATTGTAGTAATTATCTTCAGATTTTCATCTATATATCCAAATTACATGGTGCAAAATTTAATCCGAATCTTTACCCTCTTTTGTTGCCTTTTCTGGGAGATGCATTAGCAAAGATGGGCCTCTGTTGTGACCAGCATGATTCTCTTTCTGGCCTTAACTTCTGTTCACTCCCAGGGGATGTGAGAGGTATCTGGACCAGATCCTAAAGGCTCTGGAGAAAAAAGTATTCCTGCCTGTATGAAATGTAAGTTGTTTTTCCCACCAAAAAAATGTTCTCTTGGACACTGAAATGAAGTTTCATTCTGAGTCACAACAAAAAGTCCAAGTGAAATTCACAACCCTTCTGAAAGTTTTAAGTGAGAAATGTCAACATGAAATCTGTTGGCATTTGGGGTTTAAAAGGAAGCAGAAACTCCCACGTACAAAGTTACTCCTCTTGGGTTTGGGACTCTAGATTGGTATGAATATTCTTTGGTTGGGGTGGGTTGATATGCCGTTTCAAGTCAAAATGTAATGACAGTTTCAGTTTAAATTAAACAGTGTGATTTTATTTCTGAAATGTTGATTTGAAAGGAGTGTTTTTGGTCTCAGTAGAATGTCAGAGATTTCTGGGGAATATGAACAGCTTCAATTAAACTGTATTTTAAGAAAACCAACTTGTGAGATGGGGAAGGGAGGGAAATTGCCCCAGTTAACCAGCTTGCCAATGTGCACCTGTTCAGGTCTTCATGACAGATAAGATGCTCTGTGAAAAGCAAACATAAGTAAAACTGATAGTGTTATCCTAAGGGCCTGTTCACAGATTATAATGCCCTACATGGAGATTCATCTCTCTACATACAAAATGCAATCATCATACTGCGACAGATGTGAGATATTTTTTTCTCCAACAAGCAGCTGGTCTAGGTGTCTGCTATATCTAGATGCTACATCAATGGCTCCTTGTGATAATAGGCTCTCCCATTATTTGGGCGACACAGCTGTCTCCTCTCCAGGTAAAGAAAAAGTCTTCTCCCCAAGTAAACAAAAGATAAATGAGATTTTGGGTTTTAAGTCACATTTATTGGGGATCAGTGTCACAGAGATGATGAGAGACAATTGCCCAATGAATATGGCCAGTTGGACAGAAGCACAAAGTGCTGAGATGTTTCCCTGGGG
>NC_056522.1:191488886-191495600 GCF_019175285.1 Sceloporus undulatus
TTTTTTTGCTAAAGGCAGCATCCTCATTCTAAAAGAAACTAACTTTGTGTAGGAAGCAAACAAGTTTTTCTTCCAGAAGTACAATAAAAACAATGTGACACATTTTGGCTAGTAATGCAAGTACAAAAATGAAAAAAAGAGACAGTGATTCTTTTGATCTGGAGGCTGAAAAAATGGCAGAGGCATACTTTTCCTTTCTAGATCTCAAGTAGCCCCCCCCCCCCAAAAAAAAACAAATAAATAAAAATGCTGCCCAACACTTTTTATAAACAGTGGGAAGAATATTACTAGTTTCTTGCTAGAAGACAACAAAATATTTCCCTTGTGGAGCCAGCAACTTCTTTCTTTTTGAAGGCAGCATTTGAAAGATATCTTCAGGGCAGTTGGAGTTAACTTTTTGGATTGAGATCACTATACAGAGAAATTTCATTTCAGTCCTGGCAATCCCTCCCTCCACCACCACCATCATGATTTTGGAGGAAATAATTGTTCAGAGACAGCAAGTAAAGTTGGAAGTTTTATCAATACTTTTAGTCGCACCCTTTCCATGGGAAGTTGCATGTTGGCTGCAGTACTTTTTCATCCCCTTTTCCTTTTTTTAGCAGCAGCATAATTTGTGCTGGTTGTGGTGTGCCCTTTTATTATCCCATGGCGACCTCTCAGCAGTAGCTCATGCCTTTCTAACCACAAAGGATTGATTACTATAATTCCCTCCTAGCAGGAGTCTCAGGCTCGGCATTTAAATTGTCTGCCGCTTATTCCAATAGCTGTAGCCCATTCCTCTGCTGATGAGGATAGGATCAACCATAATTATATTTCATCTTCCTGGCCCACTTGAAAAAATTTATTTGGAAAAAAAAAACATTCAGTTTGTTGCTTTGGTGATTCCCTGCCCCACTTTTGTGCTGTTGTTTTAGTGTTTCCAGACTGCCTTCTCTGATTGTTTGTCACTGTGACAAAAAGAGTGACCAAATGGATTGTTTTAAGAAAGTCAATTAAATTTAACAGTTGAACAGAAAGGAAGGTCTGAATCCAAGTCAGTGAGAGTGGTCTGGCTGCAGTTTCTGAATGGCAGGAATGACTGCTGTTATATCTAGGTCGACAGGCAAAGCCCAGTATGTCTGATTGCTGTTGCCCATATTCATTTCCTCTTAAATGGACTCCCCCTGAAAAAAAAAATAAACGACTGGAATTTAAACTATAAGCTTATTGGAGCATGGGTTTTGTTTTGTTTTGTTTTGCAGTTCTGATGGATCACAGTAGGTCAGAGAGTATTGCCCAACCCAGGGAAATCTCAGTGATATCCAGCTTCCTATGTATGGACTGGGAAAAGGCAAAATTGAGAATCTGCTTGGACTCTACAAGAGTATCACACAAGGCTTTACAACTAGAATTAAAGCTGGTTAATAGCACCTTTGGCCACATTTATCACATGACATTGTGTCAACCATCTCTGCTTTCCATTTTAAGAACTGCTAGAGTGCACCTTCTCATTCATAAATAAAACCTTTCAATAGCTCTCAATATTGCTGCTTTCCTATTACAGCCTCAGGTGTGATAGGTCCTTTCCACTGCTGTTCCAATATGCTGGCAGTCATCTGGCACCAGTGGGTGAGATTATCTTCCTCTCACCATCTCTTCCTTCCCCTTGCTTTTCCCAAGAAGGCTATTTTACTTTACTTTACTTTTCTATTTTTAATTCTTTTCTTTCCTTTTTAATTTTTTTTATTACATCACAATGCCAATACTGATTAATTGCATAAATAAACAAATATATAAATAAAAACCAAAAGGCACACTGGATAGGTCATGGGGCAGAAAGGGATGGTTACAGAGGCTGTGTGGAAGATAGCATATGGCACCATAGATTACCAAAGCAGTACCTTTGCACAGAGAAGGTTGATAATGAATGCTCCCAAACTGGTATAGTTTCCATTTCCTTACACTGATGCAATTGCAGTGAGAAGAAGGCTGCTGTGATTAGGGATGTGATAATCATTCATTGCAGCTTGGTAAACATATGGATTTTTCTTGTCTCACCCCCTTTAAATTTGTATCCTCCATTGAGGAATACATTGGCTTGGATTAAGTCCAATGCACCCACATATTATGCTAATACTGTAATAATCTTGTAAAGTAGGCCTTAAACTCTGACACTGACTGTCATAAATCCACAATGTAAATGTAAGTTGTATCAAGGATGGAAATCCAGCTCTTTCCACCCAAAGTCCAACATGCTAACCACTACACTTAACTGTATTTTCTATGAGTTGGGCATTACAGTATGCACTGGAAAGGGTAGAAAGTGAATTCATTAGACCTTGGAAAAGGTTTGGACTACAGCTCCTAATTTATAATCCCCTACCGAGTTATGGGAGCTGTAGTCCAAAAAAGAGAATGTTTCCAAGCTCTGACAGAAGGATCAGTACAACTGAATGAATATTTGTAATCTCTTCAGGGAGCTGCCTCTGAGTACTAGTATCACACCATAGTGTGTGTGTGTTTCCTGAGCTACACAAGAGCATTTCTTCAACAGATCATTTTGGATGGAATGAAACACATAAGGATCTGAAATGTAAAACTGATCCCAAGTCATCTTCACTATATTCTCATAAACTATAGCAAAATATCTTCTGCCTCCCTTGTGTGAGACTTTTTATTTTAGGGTTGACAAATTTGAATCTAGTCATTTGCAAAAATCACAGCAACACAGAATTTCAACATCTCATTGTCAATATGTATGTACTCGTCTACCTTTATTTATTATGATCCAAGCTGCCTTTATTTATTATGATTGAAGCTGGACCACAGAAACCCACTGGGAGACCTTGGCCAAGTGACATTATCTCAGCCTCAGAGGAAAGCAACGGCAAATCTCCTCTGAACAAATCTTGCCAAGAAAAACCTGTAATAGAAATGACTTGAAGACACACACAACAACAACAACAACAACAACAAGAACGCTAGACCCATTTGAGAGATTTATTTAATTGGACCCCTGCTATTTAAGGGGTCATACAGGCTGACATAAAGAGCCAGCATGGGGCAGAGTGGGGGTGTGGTGACCGCATGCCGGCAGCCCTGACTCTGCCCTCACACTGGCATTATGCTGCCCAAGCAACCAAATGGCAGGCAGCATCACTCCATGTCTTCGGTGCAGCATTTATATACACTGTGTTGAAGAAGAGGAGAAAAGGCACTGCCATGGGGGCTAAGGCGCCCTTTCCACTTTTTGCAGCTTCTTTTTGCACCACGGAAAGGCCAAATCAGGGTCGCTGCATGCGGTTGCCACAGTCCTGATCCGGTGCTTCCAGGGATGGCATGGACCCACCCCTTAGGGGCTGTCTGTCGAGCCCCTAAGTCCTCAACTTAGTACTGAGGAAATAAAACCATAAAACCATCCAGAACATTGAATTTCAAATGGAAATTCCCGCATTTAATTGGAATGGGACAAAAATTTTAATTTTCTCACACGTCACCTCCGAGGAAAATAGTAAATGTATTTCATATCCTTCTCCAGGGATGTGAAGAATTTTGATAGAAATTTCTAGGTTGGATAAAATCCTTAGATCTTTGAAGTCCTTTTTTTTCTTCACTGCCTACATGTCCTAGGGTATGCTATGGTGGTGACCCAAGACAAGACTTTTTTTTTTATGATGGCATTCACACAGAGGCTTGTCTAGTCCTGATCCTGATGGTTTTCCCCCCCTCTCTACCAGTTGTTGATTTTTTAATCTATCCAGGCCTATTAGCTGCTCTTATTTGTTTATATCTTTTTTGGCTCTAGAATGATTAATACTTGGCTTTTCTGACATCAGAATACCTCTTTTAAACAATATCGCTAAACTTTCCACAATATATTTTATTGACATAGCAAAAATCAGTTATGGACTTGATCAATAAGTATAAACACTCCAACATCTTGAAAAAATATTATTTCAGAACATAAAGGAAGGAGAATTGAGAATGTCTTGCGTAAAGTCATACTACAAAGCATTCCAATTGATACAAATGGTGAAATTTGTACTGAATCCCAATGTGGATACTTAGTTTTTGCTAGAAATAGGTTGATCAACATCCTGAGTGGGTCAGATCTGCAGGGAGAGGTGGGAAATAGAATTATTATTATTATCATTATCATCATTATCATCATTATCATCATCATCATCATCATCATCATCATCATTATTAGAGGTCTGGCATTTATATCTATTAAACCTAAAAAAAAAATTAAAATCTTTCTTGAAACATGCATTTCAAATATGAAAAAGGTAGCAATAACTTTTTACTCCACTGTTATCAGCACTGATACCATTTTCTGCTAACCTCTATTTGGTGGACTCGAAGGCTTTCATGACTGGCATCCATAGTTTTTTGTGGGGTATTTCAGGCTGTGTGGCCATGTTCTAGAGAAGTTTCTTCCTGCCTTTTCGCCAGCATCTGTGGCATCTGGCATCTTCAGAGAATGCTTGCCTGGAAAGTAGTGGGGTTTCTGTATTGTGTGACCTGGGAAGGCAGGAGTGATTTGCATGTGGATTGGTCTGTTGCTAATGGCAGGCCTCAGGGTGGGAGGGTCTGCAAAGGAGGATGAGTGTCTGCTTGAGTTAGTGCTCATTGCCTGCTGGGAGATTTCTCAATTGCATTTGAGTCTTCATCTTGCTATTTTTTCAAGACTGGTAGCCAAATCTTGTTTACTTTAAGGGTTTCCTCTTTCCTGTTGAAATTGTCCAGGGGTTTGTGGATTTCAATGGCTTCCCTGTGCATCCTGACATGGTCGTGGTTGGCATGGTCTAGAATTTCAGTGTCTTCAAACAGCATTTTATGCCCAGTATGGTTAGTGGCATGTTCTGCTACTGCTGATTTTTCTGGCTGACCCAGTCTGCAGTATCTCTCATGTTCCTTGATTCATGTTTGCACACTGCGTTTGGTGGTCCCCATGTAGACTCTATTTGGTGATAGAGACAAATATTCTCACTTTAAAAACTAGGAAGCCAAAAACCTATATTGTTTCCAAGATTTATTTACAGGGCCACAGAAAAGAGAGGGGCTCAAATAAAACAATAATTGGGTGCTGCGTGTAAAATTTATTTTGTTCTGTTGAATTTTATTAAGTTGTATTTGTGGTAATAAAAATGTTTCTGTTAAAAAAACTCACACCTAAAATCCAGAATGATGTTTTTCTTCATGTCTGCATCTAGTTGCTAATATTCTGCTCTCTCTCTCTCTCTCTCTCTCTGTGTGTGTATTTTTTAAATTGATGCTCTATTCTTTACATGTTGGCCATCCTGAAAACCTTTGAGGGTGTAAATATATAAGACAAGCAAATGTTTCAAATAAAATTCTTGGTTATGCCACATATATTTATCTTCAATCCCTCCTTCCATGCTCCAACATGAGAATAAAATTTGAAAAACAACCACTCATAACTCCTTGGGAAATGATCCAGTCTGGAGACAGCCCTTTCCCAACAGTGCCCTAGTTAGAGAGGAGTGAGGACAGATTCTCCTCTCAGCAGTGCTCAGAAAGTGACAATATAGAGAGCTTCTTGGTGAAGTGCGACTTGCATCCAGCAGTGTTTTATCATGCATATGCACAAATGGTTATTTTTGTTGCAGTCAGCAGGACATTTCTGGCATACTGAAAGAATTGTCTCAGTTGTAGTTAGATTTTGTTGTTGTTGTTGTTGTTTTTAAAGAAGAAGTATTTGAAAGAAATGAACGTCTAACAACATGATTTTGGATTTGAAGCAGGGGAGAATTCCTGAAAGAAAAGAAAATAAGTGTTCTGTACTGAACTTAACTCTGCCTTTAGATGCTCCTCTGTTAGTTCACTATTTTCACCAGAAATCTGCAAAACCTTGGCACAAATTTTGAACAAATGTTCTTATGTTGTTGTTAACATAGTTGTTGCTGCTGCTGTGTGCCTTCAAATTATTTCTGACTTATGATGAGTTTATCATGCAATTTTCTTGGCAAGAATTGTTCTACAGAGGTTTGCCATTGCCATCCACTGAGGCTGAGAAGATGTGACTTGCCCAATTGTTTCTCCCTTATTTCATGCTCCTAAATTTCCTCCAAAATATGGATCCAGTGATTGGTCATATCATGTCACCTTATGAGATCAGATGTTTAAAAATCATATGAACAACAAAAGTTTTGATTCCATCCTGTTTTGCAGTAGATAAGGCATAATAAGGATACTTGGTAGTGCAGTGGTTAAATAAGTGTTCAATCCCAGGGCCCCAAGGTTGATTCAGCCTTCCATCCTTCTGTAGGTCAGTAAGAGTACCCAGATTTTTGGTGGCAATTGGTTTACAGATTGCAAAGCGTTTAGAGGGTGCCAAGTTCACTATTAAGTGGTATAGAAATGTAAATGCTATTGTAAATGTAATTGCTAACTATTATGATGATAGTTTAGGAAGGGATAACAACACTCCCTTTGTAGGGCAGCTGTGTCTTTGCAGGGAGTATTTATGGTCAGGGGAGGGTGGCCTTACTAAAGGATGGAGGAGGAATACCACAAGGTTCAAGCCAGGGATGAAAAGAATATTTTTAATTATTTGTTCCCTTCTTAAAAACAAATGAATAAATGAGTTTCTCAACAGTTGGGAAACCCCTTTGGGAAGATTAATAGACCACTGAGATTTCTAGATTATTTTCTTCATTTATTCAAATGTTCAAAAAAGTTGGGGAGCACTTATTCTGCAGACAAAAA